>NC_090383.1:54689381-54701881 GCF_036365525.1 Heterodontus francisci
TCTCTCTCTCTCTCGCTCACTCTGTCCCCCACTCTCTCTCTCTCTCTCTCTCTCGCTCACTCTGTCCCCCACTCTCTCTCTCTCTCTCTCTCGCTCACTCTGTCCCCCACTCTCTCTCTCTCTCTCTCGCTCACTCTGTCCCCCACTCTCTCTCTCGCTCACTCTGTCCCCCACTCTCTCTCTCGCTCACTCTGTCCCCCACTCTCTCTCTCTCTCTCGCTCACTCTGACCCCCACTCTCTCTCTCTCTCGCTCACTCTGTCCCCCACTCTCTCTCTCTCTCTCTCTCTCGCTCACTCTGTCCCCCACTCTCTCTCTCTCTCTCTCGCTCACTCTGTCCCCCACTCTCTCTCTCTCTCTCTCTCTCGCTCACTCTGTCCCCCACTCTCTCTCTCTCTCTCTCGCTCACTCTGTCCCCCACTCTCTCTCTCTCTCTCGCTCACTCTGTCCCCCACTCTGTCCCTCTCGCTCACTCTGTCCCTCACTCTCTCTCTCGCTCACTCAGTCCCCCACTCTCTCTCTCTCTCTCGCTCACTCTGACCCCCACTCTATCTCTCTCTCGCTCACTCTGTCCCCCACTCTCTCTCTCTCTCGCTCACTCTGTCCCCCACTCTCTCTCTCTCTCTCTCTCTCGCTCACTCTGTCCCCCACTCTCTCTCTCTCTCTCGCTCACTCAGTCCCCCACTCTCTCTCTCTCTCTCGCTCACTCTGACCCCCACTCTCTCTCTCGCTCACTCTGTCCCCCACTCTCTCTCTCTCTCTCGCTCACTCTGTCCCCCACTCTCTCTCTCTCGCTCACTCTGTCCCCCACTCTCTCTCTCTCTCTCTCGCTCACTCAGTCCCCCACTCTCTCTCTCTCTCGCTCACTCTATCCCCCACTCTCTCTCTCTCTCTCTCGCTCACTCTGTCCCCCACTCTCTCTCTCTCTCTCTCTCTCTCGCTCACTCTGTCCCCCACTCTCTCTCTCTCTCTCTCTCGCTCACTCTGTCCCCCACTCTCTCTCTCTCTCTCTCTCTCTCTCGCTCACTCTGTCCCCCACTCTCTCTCTCTCTCTCGCTCACTCTGTCCCCCACTCTGTCTCTCTCGCTCACTCTGTCCCCCACTCTCTCTCTCTCTCGCTCACTCAGTCCCCCACTCTCTCTCTCTCTCTTGCTCACTCTGACCCCCACTCTCTCTCTCTCTCTCGCTCACTCTGTCCCCCACTCTCTCTCTCTCTCTCTCGCTCACTCTGTCCCCCACTCTCTCTCTCTCTCTCTCGCTCACTCTGTCCCCCACTCTCTCTCTCTCTCTCTCGCTCACTCTGTCCCCCACTCTCTCTCTCTCTCTCTCTCTCTCTCGCTCACTCTGTCCCCCACACTCTCTCTCGCTCACTCTGTCCCCCACTCTCTCTCTCTCTCTCGCTCACTCTGTCCCCCACTCTCTCTCTCTCTCTCTCTCTCGCTCACTCTGTCCCCCACTCTCTCTCTCTCTCTCTCTCTCGCTCACTCTGTCCCCCACTCTCTCTCTCGCTCACTCTGTCCCCCACTCTCTCTCTCGCTCACTCTGTCCCCCACTCTCTCTCTCGCTCACTCTGTCCCCCACTCTCTCTCTCGCTCACTCTGTCCCCCACTCTCTCGCTCGCTCACTCTGTCCCCCACTCTCTCTCTCTCGCTCGCTCACTCTGTCCCCCACTCTCTCTCTCTCGCTCGCTCACTCTGTCCCCCACTCTCTCTCTCTCTCTCTCGCTCACTCTGTCCCCCACTCACTCTCTCTCTCTCTCTCGCTCACTCTGTCCCCCACTCTCTCTCTCTCTCTCTCTCTCTCGCTCACTCTGTCCCCCACTCTCTCTCTCGCTCACTCTGTCCCCCACTCTCTCTCTCGCTCACTCTGTCCCCCACTCTCTCTCTCTCGCTCGCTCACTCTGTCCCCCACTCTCTCTCTCTCTCGCTCGCTCACTCTGTCCCCCACTCTCTCTCTCTCTCGTTCGCTCACTCTGTCCCCCACTCTCTCTCTCTCGCTCGCTCACTCTGTCCCCCACTCTCTCTCTCTCTCGCTCGCTCACTCTGTCCCCCACTCTCTCTCTCTCGCTCGCTCACTCTGTCCCCCACTCTCTCTCTCTCGCTCGCTCACTCTGTCCCCCACTCTCTCTCTCGCTCGCTCACTCTGTCCCCCACTCTCTCTCTCTCTCGCTCACTCTGTCCCCCACTCTCTCTCTCTCTCGCTCTCTCTGTCCCCCACTCACTCTCTCTCGCTCACTCTGTCCCCCACTCACTCTCTCTCTCTCGCTCACTCTGTCCCCCACTCTCTCTCTCTCGCTCACTCTGTCCCCCACTCTCTCTCTCTCGCTCACTCTGTCCCCCACTCTCTCTCTCTCGCTCACTCTGTCCCCCACTCTCTCTCTCTCGCTCACTCTGTCCCCCACTCTCTCTCTCTCGCTCACTCTGTCCCCCACTCTCTCTCTCTCGCTCACTCTGTCCCCCACTCTCTCTCTCTCGCTCACTCTGTCCCCCACTCTCTCTCTCTCGCTCACTCTGTCCCCCACTCTCTCTCTCTCGCTCACTCTGTCCCCCACTCTCTCTCTCTCGCTCACTCTGTCCCCCACTCTCTCTCTCTCGCTCACTCTGTCCCCCACTCTCTCTCTCTCGCTCACTCTGTCCCCCCACTCTCTCTCTCTCGCTCACTCTGTCCCCCACTCTCTCTCTCTCGCTCACTCTGTCCCCCACTCTCTCTCTCTCGCTCACTCTGTCCCCCACTCTCTCTCTCTCGCTCACTTCTGTCCCCCACTCTCTCTCTCTCGCTCACATCTGTCCCCCACTCTCTCTCTTCGCTCACTCTGTCCCCACTCTCTCTCTCTCTCTCTCTCGCTCACTCTGTCCCCCACTCTCTCTCTCTCTCTCTCTCGCTCACTCTGTCCCCCACTCTCTCTCTCTCTCTCTCTCGCTCACTCTGTCCCCCACTCTCTCTCTTCTCTCTCTCTCGCTCACTCTGTCCCCCACTCTCTCTCTCTCTCGCTCACTCTGTCCCCCACTCTCTCTCTCTCGCTCACTCTGTCCCCCACACTCTCTCTCTCTCGCTCACTCTGTCCCCCCACTCTCTCTCTCTCTCTCACTCTGTCCCCCACTCTCTCTCTCTCTCTCTCTCGCTCACTCTGTCCCCCACTCTCTCTCTCTCTCTCGCTCACTCTGTCCCCCACTCTCTCTCTCTCTCTCTCTCTCGCTCACTCTGTCCCCCACTCTCTCTCTCTCTCTCTCTCTCGCTCACATCTGTCCCCCACTCTCTCTCTCGCTCACTCTGTCCCCCACTCTCTCTCTCGCTCACTTCTGTCCCCCACTCTCTCTCTCTCTCGCTCACTCTGTCCCCCACTCTCTCTCTCTCTCGCTCACTCTGTCCCCCCACTCTCTCTCTCTCTCTCGCTCACTCTGACCCCCACTCTCTCTCTCTCTCGCTCACTCTGTCCCCCACTCTCTCTCTCTCTCTCGCTCACTCTGTCCCCCACTCTCTCTCTCTCTCTCGCTCACTCTGTCCCCCACTCTCTCTCTCTCTCTCGCTCACTCTGACCCCCACTCTCTCTCTCTCTCGCTCACTCTGTCCCCCACTCTCTCTCTCTCTCTCGCTCACTCTGTCCCCCACTCTCTCTCTCTCTCTCGCTCACTCTGTCCCCCCACTCTCTCTCTCTCTCTCGCTCACTCTGTCCCCCACTCTCTCTCTCTCATCTCGCTCACTCTGTCCCCCACTCTCTCTCTCTCTCTCGCTCACTCTGTCCCCCACTCTCTCTCTCACTCTGTCCCCCACTCTCTCTCTCTCTCGCTCACTCTGTCCCCCACTCTCTCTCTCTCGCTCACTCAGTCCCCCACTCTCTCTCTCTCTCTTGCTCACTCTGACCCCCACTCTCTCTCTCTCTCTCTCGCTCACTCTGTCCCCCACTCTCTCTCTCTCTCTCTCTCTCGCTCACTCTGTCCCCCACTCTCTCTCTCTCTCTCTCGCTCACTCTGTCCCCCACTCTCTCTCTCTCTCTCTCGCTCACTCTGTCCCCCACTCTCTCTCTCTCTCTCTCGCTCACATCTGTCCCCCACTCTCTCTCTCTCTCTCTCGCTCACTCAGTCCCCCACTCTCTCTCTCTCTCTCGCTCACTCTGTCCCCCACTCTCTCTCTCTCTCTCGCTCACTCTGTCCCCCACTCTCTCTCTCTCTCTCGCTCACTCTGTCCCCCACACTCTCTCTCGCTCACTCTTCCCCCACTCTCTCTCTCTCTCGCTCACTCTGTCCCCCACTCTCTCTCTCTCTCTCGCTCACTCTGTCCCCCACTCTCTCTCTCCTCTCGCTCACTCTGACCCCCACTCTCTCTCTCTCTCGCTCACTCTGTCCCCCCACTCTCTCTCTCTCTCTCGCTCACTCTGTCCCCCACTCTCTCTCTCTCTCTCGCTCACTCTGTCCCCACTCTCTCTCTCTCTCTCGCTCACTCTGTCCCCCACTCTCTCTCTCTCTCTCGCTCACTCTGTCCCCCACTCTCTCTCTCTCTCTCGCTCACTCTGTCCCCCACTCTCTCTCTCTCTCTCGCTCACTCTGTCCCCCACTCTCTCTCTCTCTCTCGCTCACTCTGTCCCCCACTCTCTCTCTCTCTCTCGCTCACTCTGTCCCCCACTCTCTCTCTCTCTCGCTCACTCTGACCCCCACTCTCTCTCTCTCTCTTGCTCACTCTGACCCCCACTCTCTCTCTCTCTCGCTCACTCTGTCCCCACTCTCTCTCTCTCTCTCTCTCTCGCTCACTCTGTCCCCCACTCTCTCTCTCTCTCTCGCTCACTCTGTCCCCCACTCTCTCTCTCTCTCTCGCTCACTCTGTCCCCCACTCTCTCTCTCTCTCTCTCGCTCACTCTGTCCCCCACTCTCTCTCTCTCTCTCGCTCACTCAGTCCCCCACTCTCTCTCTCTCTCTCTCCGCTCACTCTGTCCCCCACTCTCTCTCTCTCTCTCTCTCGCTCACTCTGTCCCCCACACTCTCTCTCGCTCACTCTGTCCCCCCACTCTCTCTCTCTCTCTCGCTCACTCTGTCCCCCACTCTCTCTCTCTCTCTCTCTCTCGCTCACTCTGTCCCCCACTCTCTCTCTTTCTCTCTCTCGCTCACTCTGTCCCCCACTCTCTCTCTTTCTCTCTCTCGCTCACTCTGTCCCCCACTCTATCTCTCTCGCTCACTCTGTCCCCCACACTCTCTCTCTCGCTCACTCTGTCCCCCACACTCTCTCTCTCGCTCACTATCTGTCCCCCACTCTCTCTCTCTCTCTCACTCTGTCCCCACTCTCTCTCTCTCTCTCACTCTGTCCCCCACTCTCTCTCTCTCTCTCTCTCGCTCACTCTGTCCCCCACTCTCTCTCTCTCTCTCTCTCGCTCACTCTGTCCCCCACTCTCTCTCTCTCTCTCTCTCTCGCTCACTCTGTCCCCCACTCTCTCTCTCTCTCTCTCTCTCTCGCTCACTCTGTCCCCCACTCTCTCTCTCGCTCACTCTGTCCCCCACTCTCTCTCTCTCTCTCGCTCACTCTGTCCCCCACTCTCTCTCTCTCTCTCGCTCACTCTGTCCCCCCACTCTCTCTCTCTCTCTCGCTCACTCTGACCCCCACTCTCTCTCCTCTCTCGCTCACTCTGTCCCCCCACTCTCTCTCTCTCTCTCGCTCACTCTGTCCCCCACTCTCTCTCTCTCTCTCGCTCACTCTGTCCCCCACTCTCTCTCTCTCTCTCGCTCACTCTGACCCCACTCTCTCTCTCTCTCGCTCACTCTGTCCCCCACTCTCTCTCTCTCTCTCGCTCACTCTGTCCCCCACTCTCTCTCTCTCTCTCTCGCTCACTCTGTCCCCCACTCTCTCTCTCTCTCTCGCTCACTCTGTCCCCCACTCTCTCTCTCTCTCTCGCTCACTCTGTCCCCCACTCTCTCTCTCTCTCTCGCTCACTCTGTCCCCCACTCTCTCTCTCTCTCTCGCTCACTCTGTCCCCCACTCTCTCTCTCACTCTGTCCCCCACTCTGTCTCTCTCGCCTCACTCTGTCCCCCACTCTCTCTCTCTCTCGCTCACTTATTCCCCCACTCTCTCTCTCTCTCTACTGCTCACTCTGACCCCCACTCTCTCTCTCTCTCGCTCACTCTGTCCCCCACTCTCTCTCTCTCTCTCTCTCTCGCTCACTCTGTCCCCCACTCTCTCTCTCTCTCTCGCTCACTCTGTCCCCCACTCTCTCTCTCTCTCTCTCGCTCACTCTGTCCCCCACTCTCTCTCTCTCTCTCTCGCTCACTCTGTCCCCACTCTCTCTCTCTCTCTCTCGCTCACTCTGTCCCCCACTCTCTCTCTCTCTCTCTCGCTCACTCAGTCCCCCACTCTCTCTCTCTCTCTCTCGCTCACTCAGTCCCCCACTCTCTCTCTCTCTCTCTCGCTCACTCTGTCCCCACTCTCTCTCTCTCTCGCTCACTCTGTCCCCCACTCTCTCTCTCTCTCTCTCTCTCGCTCACTCTGTCCCCCACTCTCTCTCTCTCTCGCTCACTCTGTCCCCCACTCTCTCTCTCTCTCGCTCACTCTGTCCCCCACTCTCTCTCTCTCTCTCGCTCACTCTGACCCCCACTCTCTCTCTCTCTCGCTCACTCTGTCCCCCACTCTCTCTCTCTCTCTCGCTCACTCTGTCCCCCACTCTCTCTCTCTCTCTCGCTCACTCTGTCCCCCACTCTCTCTCTCTCTCTCGCTCACTCTGTCCCCCACTCTCTCTCTCTCTCTCGCTCACTCTGTCCCCCACTCTCTCTCTCTCTCTCGCTCACTCTGTCCCCCACTCTCTCTCTCTCTCTCGCTCACTCTGTCCCCCACTCTCCTCTCTCTCTCTCACTCTGTCCCCCACTCTCTCTCTCTCGCTCACTCTGTCCCCCACTCTCTCTCTCTCGCTCACTCTGTCCCCCACTCTCTCTCTCTCTCTCTCGCTCACTCTGTCCCCCACTCTGTCTCTCTCGCTCACTCTGTCCCCCACTCTCTCTCTCTCTCGCTCACTCTGTCCCCCACTCTCTCTCTCTCTCTCTTGCTCACTCTGACCCCCACTCTCTCTCTCTCTCGCTCACTCTGTCCCCCACTCTCTCTCTCTCTCTCTCTCTCGCTCACTCTGTCCCCCACTCTCTCTCTCTCTCTCTCTCGCTCACTATCTGTCCCCCACTCTCTCTCTCTCTCTCGCTCACTCTGTCCCCCACTCTCTCTCTCTCTCTCTCGCTCACTCAGTCCCCCCTCTCTCTCTCTCTCTCTCGCTCACTCAGTCCCCCACTCTCTCTCTCTCTCTCTCGCTCACTCAGTCCCCCACTCTCTCTCTCTCTCTCTCGCTCACTCTGTCCCCCACTCTCTCTCTCTCTCTCTCTCTCGCTCACTCTGTCCCCCACACTCTCTCTCGCTCACTCTGTCCCCCACTCTCTCTCTCTCTCTCGCTCACTCTGTCCCCCACTCTCTCTCTCTCTCTCTCTCTCTCGCTCACTCTGTCCCCCACTCTCTCTCTCTCTCGCTCACTCTGTCCCCCACTCTCTCTCTCTCTCTCGCTCACTCTGTCCCCCACTCTCTCTCTCTCTCTCGCTCACTCTGTCCCCCACTCTCTCTCTCTCTCTCGCTCACTCTGTCCCCCACTCTCTCTCTCTCTCTCTCGCTCACTCTGTCCCCCACTCTCTCTCTCTCTCTCTCGCTCACTCAGTCCCCCACTCTCTCTCTCTCTCTCTCTCGCTCACTCTGTCCCCCACTCTCTCTCTCTCTCTCTCTCTCTCGCTCACTCTGTCCCCCACTCTCTCTCTCTCTCTCTCTCTCGCTCACTCTGTCCCCCACTCTCTCTCTCTCGCTCACTCTGTCCCCCACTCACTCTCTCTCTCTCGCTCACTCTGTCCCCCACTCTCTCTCTCTCGCTCGCTCACTCTGTCCCCCACTCTCTCTCTCTCGCTCGCTCACTCTGTCCCCCACTCTCTCTCTCTCTCTCGCTCACTCAGTCCCCCACTCTCTCTCTCTCTCTCGCTCACTCTGTCCCCCACTCTCTCTCTCTCTCTCTCGCTCACTCTGTCCCCCACTCTCTCTCTCTCTCTCTCTCGCTCACTCTGTCCCCCACTCTCTCTCTTGCTCACTCTGTCCCCCACTCTCTCTCTTGCTCACTCTGTCCCCCACTCTCTCTCTCTCGCTCGCTCACTCTGTCCCCACTCTCTCTCTCTCGCTCGCTCACTCTGTCCCCCACTCTCTCTCTCTCTCGCTCGCTCACTCTGTCCCCCACTCTCTCTCTCTCGCTCGCTCACTCTGTCCCCCACTCTCTCTCTCTCGCTCGCTCACTCTGTCCCCCACTCTCTCTCTCTCGCTCGCTCACTCTGTCCCCCACTCTCTCTCTCTCGCTCGCTCACTCTGTCCCCCACTCTCTCTCTCTCGCTCGCTCACTCTGTCCCCCACTCTCTCTCTCTCTCGCTCGCTCACTCTGTCCCCCACTCTCTCTCTCTCTCTCGCTCACTCTGTCCCCCACTCTCTCTCTCTCTCGCTCTCTCTGTCCCCCACTCACTCTCTCTCGCTCACTCTGTCCCCCACTCACTCTCTCTCTCTCGCTCACTCTGTCCCCCACTCTCTCTCTCTCGCTCACTCAGTCCCCCACTCTCTCTCTCTCTCTCGCTCACTCAGTCCCCCACTCTCTCTCTCTCTCTCGCTCACTCTGACCCCCACTCTCTCTCTCTCTCGCTCACTCTGTCCCCCACTCTCTCTCTCTCTCTCGCTCACTCTGTCCCCCACTCTCTCTCTCTCTCTCGCTCACTCTGTCCCCCACTCTCTCTCTCTCTCTCTCTCTCGCTCACTCAGTCCCCCACTCTCTCTCTCTCTCTCTCGCTCACTCTGTCCCCCACTCTCTCTCGCTCACTCTGTCCCCCACTCTCTCTCTCTCTCTCTCGCTCACTCTGTCCCCCACTCTCTCTCTCTCTCTCTCTCTCTCGCTCACTCTGTCCCCCACTCTCTCTCTCGCTCACTCTGTCCCCCACTCTCTCTCTCGCTCACTCTGTCCCCCACTCTCACTCTCGCTCACTCTGTCCCCCACTCTCTCTCTCTCGCTCGCTCACTCTGTCCCCCACTCTCTCTCTCTCGCTCGCTCACTCTGTCCCCCACTCTCTCTCTCTCGCTCGCTCACTCTGTCCCCCACTCTCTCTCTCTCTCTCTCGCTCACTCTGTCCCCCACTCACTCTCTCTCTCTCTCTCGCTCACTCTGTCCCCCACTCTCTCTCTCTCTCTCTCTCTCGCTCACTCTGTCCCCCACTCTCTCTCTCTCTCTCTCTCTCGCTCACTCTGTCCCCCACTCTCTCTCTCGCTCACTCTGTCCCCCACTCTCTCTCTCTCGCTCGCTCACTCTGTCCCCCACTCTCTCTCTCTCGCTCGCTCACTCTGTCCCCCACTCTCTCTCTCTCTCGCTCGCTCACTCTGTCCCCCACTCTCTCTCTCTCGCTCGCTCACTCTGTCCCCCACTCTCTCTCTCTCGCTCGCTCACTCTGTCCCCCACTCTCTCTCTCTCGCTCGCTCACTCTGTCCCCCACTCTCTCTCTCGCTCGCTCACTCTGTCCCCCACTCTCTCTCTCTCTCGCTCACTCTGTCCCCCACTCTCTCTCTCTCTCGCTCTCTCTGTCCCCCACTCACTCACTCTCTCTCTCGCTCACTCTGTCCCCCACTCACTCTCTCTCTCTCTCGCTCACTCTGTCCCCCACTCTCTCTCTCTCGCTCACTCTGTCCCCCACTCTCTCTCTCTCGCTCACTCTGTCCCCCACTCTCTCTCTCTCGCTCACTCTGTCCCTACTCTCTATCTCTTGCTCACTCTGTCCCCCACTCTCTCTCTCTCGCTCACTCTGTCCCCCACTCTCTCTCTCTCGCTCACTCTGTCCCCCACTCTCTCTCTCTCTCTCACTCTGTCCCCCACACTCTCTCTCTCGCTCACTCTGTTCCCCACTCTCTCTCTCTCGCTCACTCTGTCCCCCACTCTCTCTCTCTCGCTCACTCTGTCCCCCACTCTCTCTCTCTCGCTCACTCTGTCCCCCACTCTCTCTCTCTCGCTCACTCTGTCCCCCACTCTCTCTCTCTCTCTCTCTCGCTCACTCTGTCCCCCACTCTCTCTCTCTCTCTCTCTCGCTCACTGTGTCCCCCACTCTCTCTCTTTCTCTCTCTCGCTCACTCTGTCCCCCACTCTGTCTCTCTCGCTCACTCTGTCCCCCACTCTCTCTCTCTCGCTCACTCTGTCCCCCACTCTCTCTCTCTCGCTCACTCTGTCCCCCACTCTCTCTCTCTCGCTCACTCTGTCCCCCACTCTCTCTCTCTCGCTCACTCTGTCCCCCACTCTCTCTCTCTCTCTCACTCTGTCCCCCACTCTCTCTCTCTCTCTCTCGCTCACTCTGTCCCCCACTCTCTCTCTCTCTCTCTCTCGCTCACTCTGTCCCCCACTCTCTCTCTCTCTCTCTCTCGTTCACTCTGTCCCCCACTCTCTCTCTCTCTCTCTCTCTCTCGCTCACTCTGTCCCCCATCTCTCTCTCTCGCTCACTCTGTCCCCCACTCTCTCTCTCGCTCACTCTGTCCCCCACTCTCTCTCTCTCGCTCACTCTGTCCCCCACTCTCTCTCTCTCGCTCACTCTGTCCCCCACTCTCTCTCTCTCGCTCACTCTGTCCCCCACTCTCTCTCTCTCGCTCACTCTGTCCCCCACTCTCTCTCTCTCGCTCACTCTGTCCCCCACTCTCTCTCTCTCGCTCACTCTGTCCCCCACTCTCTCTCTCTCTCTCTCTCGCTCACTCTGTCCCCCACTCTCTCTCTCTCTCTCTCTCGCTCACTCTGTCCCCCACTCTCTCTCTCTCTCTCTCTCGTTCACTCTGTCCCCCACTCTCTCTCTCTCTCTCTCTCTCGCTCACTCTGTCCCCCACTCTCTCTCTCGCTCACTCTGTCCCCCACTCTCTCTCTCGCTCACTCTGTCCCCCACTCTCTCTCTCTCTCGCTCACTCTGTCCCCCACTCTCTCTCTCTCTCTCGCTCACTCTGACCCCCACTCTCTCTCTCTCTCGCTCACTCTGTCCCCCACTCTCTCTCTCTCTCTCGCTCACTCTGTCCCCCACTCTCTCTCTCTCTCTCGCTCACTCTGTCCCCCACTCTCTCTCTCTCTCTCGCTCACTCTGTCCCCCACTCTCTCTCTCTCTCTCTCTCGCTCACTCTGTCCCCCACTCTCTCTCTCTCTCTCTCTCGCTCACTCTGTCCCCCACTCTCTCTCTTTCTCTCTCTCGCTCACTCTGTCCCCCACTCTCTCTCTCTCGCTCACTCTGTCCCCCACTCTCTCTCTCGCTCACTCTGTCCCCCACTCTCTCTCTCGCTCACTCTGTCCCCCACTCTCTCTCTCTCGCTCACTCTGTCCCCCACTCTCTCTCTCTCGCTCACTCTGTCCCCCACTCTCTCTCTCTCTCTCACTCTGTCCCCCACTCTCTCTCTCTCTCTCTCTCGCTCACTCTGTCCCCCACTCTCTCTCTCTCTCTCGCTCACTCTGTCCCCCACTCTCTCTCTCTCTCTCTCTCGTTCACTCTGTCCCCCACTCTCTCTCTCTCTCTCTCTCTCGCTCACTCTGTCCCCCACTCTCTCTCTCGCTCACTCTGTCCCCCACTCTCTCTCTCGCTCACTCTGTCCCCCACTCTCTCTCTCTCTCGCTCACTCTGTCCCCCACTCTCTCTCTCTCTCGCTCACTCTGTCCCCCACTCTCTCTCTCTCTCTCGCTCACTCTGACCCCCACTCTCTCTCTCTCTCGCTCACTCTGTCCCCCACTCTCTCTCTCTCTCTCGCTCACTCTGTCCCCCACTCTCTCTCTCTCTCTCGCTCACTCTGTCCCCCACTCTCTCTCTCTCTCTCTCGCTCACTCTGTCCCCCACTCTGTCTCTCTCGCTCACTCAGTACCCCACTCTCTCTCTCTCTCTCGCTCACTCTGACCCCCACTCTCTCTCTCTCTCGCTCACTCTGTCCCCCACTCTCTCTCTCTCTCTCGCTCACTCTGTCCCCCACTCTCTCTCTCTCTCTCTCGCTCACTCTGTCCCCCACTCTCTCTCTCTCTCTCGCTCACTCTGTCCCCCACTCTCTCTCTCTCTCGCTCACTCTGTCCCCCACTCTCTCTCTCTCTCTCGCTCACTCAGTCCCCCACTCTCTCTCTCTCTCGCTCACTCTGTCCCCCACTCTCTCTCTCTCTCGCTCACTCTGTCCCCCACTCTCTCTCTCGCTCACTCTGTCCCCCACTCTCTCTCTCGCTCACTCTGTCCCCCACTCTCTCTCTCGCTCACTCTGTCCCCCACTCTCTCTCTCTCGCTCGCTCACTCTGTCCCCCACTCTCTCTCTCTCTCTCTCGCTCACTCAGTCCCCCACTCTCTCTCTCTCTCTCTCTCGCTCACTCTGTCCCCCACTCTCTCTCTCTCTCGCTCACTCTGTCCCCCACTCTCTCTCTCGCTCACTCTGTCCCCCACTCTCTCGCTCGCTCACTCTGTCCCCCACTCTCTCGCTCGCTCACTCTGTCC
>NC_090383.1:57407482-57472482 GCF_036365525.1 Heterodontus francisci
TGCGCCCTCTCTCTCCCTCGCGCCCTCTCTCTCCCTCGCGCCCTCTCTCTCCCTCGCGCCCCCTCTCTCCCTCGCGCCCCCTCTCTCCCTCGCGCCCTCTCTCTCCCTCGCGCCCTCTCTCTGTCTCTCGCGCCCTCTCTCTGTCTCTCGCGCCCTCTCTCTGTCTCTCGCGCCCTCTCTCTGTCTCTCGCGCCCTCTCTCTGTCTCTCGCGCCCTCTCTCTCTCTCTCGCGCCCTCTCTCTCTCTCTCGCGCCCTCTCTCTCTCTCTCGCGCCCTCTCTCTCTCTCGCGCCCTCTCTCTCTCTCTCGCGCCCTCTCTCTCTCTCTCGCGCCCTCTCTCTCTCTCTCGCGCCCTCTCTCTCTCTCTCGCGCCCTCTCTCTCTCTCTCGCGCCCTCTCTCTCTCTCTCGCGCCCTCTCTCTCTCCCTCGCGCCCCCTCTCTCCCTCGCGCCCCCTCTCTCCCTCGCGCCCCCTCTCTCCCTGGCGCCCCTCTCTCCCTCGCGCCCCCTCTCGCCCCCTCTCTCCCTCGCGCCCCCTCTCTCCCTCGCGCCCCCTCTCTCCCTCGCGCCCCCTCTCTCCCTCGCGCCCCCTCTCCCCCTCACGCCCCCTCTCCCCCGCGCCCCCCCTCTGCCCCGCGCGCCCCCCCCTCTCTCTCTCTCTCTCGCCCTCCCTCTCTCTCTCTCTCGCCCTCCCTCTCTCTCTCTGTCTCGCCCTCCCTCTCTCTCTCTCTCTCGCCCTCCCTCCCTCTCTCTCTCTCGCCCTCCCTCTCTCTCTCTCTCTCGCCCTCCCTCTCGCCCTCCCTCTCTCTCTCTCTCTCGCCCTCCCTCTCTCTCTCCCTCTCGCCCTCCCTCTCTCTCTCCCTCTCGCCCTCCCTCTCTCTCTCCCTCTCGCCCTCCCTCTCCCTCTCTCCCTCTCGCCCTCTCTCTCCCTCTCGCCCTCTCTCTCCCTCTCGCCCTCTCTCTCCCTCTCGCCCTCTCTCTCCCTCTCGCCCTCTCTCTCCCTCTCGCCCTCTCTCTTCCTCTCGCCCTCTCTCGCCCTCTCGCCCTCTCTCGCCCTCTCGCCCTCTCTCGCCCTCTCTCTTCCTCTCGCTCTCTCTCTCCCTCTCGCTCTCTCTCGCGCTCTCACTCTCTCTTTCTCCCTCTCGCTCTCTCTCGCGCTCGCACTCTCTCGCGCTCTCGCCTTCTCTCGCCGTCTCTCGCCCTCTCTCGATCTCGCCCTTTCGCGCCGTCCCGCGCTCTCTCTCGCCCTCTCTCGCCCTCTTCGCGCGCTCTCCTCGCCCTCTCGCGCGCTCTCTCGCTCTCTCTCGCCCTCTCGCGCTCTCTCTCGCCCTCTCTCGCCCTCTCGCGCTCTCTCTCGCCCTCTCGCGCTCTCTCTCGCCCTCTCGCGCTTTCTCTCGCCCTCTCGCGCTCTCTCTCGCCCTCTCGCGCTTTCTCTCGCCCTCGCTCTTTCACTCGCCCTCTCGCTCTTTCTCTCGCCCTCTCTCTTTCTCTCGCCCTCTCTCTTCCTCTCGCCCTCTCTTTCTCCCTCTCGCTCTCGCCCTCTCTCGCTCTCGCCCTCTCTCGCTCTCGCCCTCTCTCGCGCTCTCGCCCTCTCTCGCGCTCTCGCCCTCTCTCGCCCCTCTCGCCCTCGCCCTCTCCCGCCCTCGCCCTCTCCCGCCCCCTCTCTCGCGCGCCCTCTCCCGCCCCCTCTCTCGCGCGCCCTCTCCCGCCCCCTCTCTCGCGCGCCCTCTCCCGCCCCCTCTCTCGCGCGCCCTCTCCCGCCCCCTCTCTCGCGCGCCCTCTCCCGCCCCCTCTCTCGCGCGCCCTCTCCCGCCCCCTCTCTCGCGCGCCCTCTCCCGCCCCCTCTCTCGCGCGCCCTCTCCCGCCCCCTCTCTCGCGCGCCCTCTCCCGCCCCCTCTCTTGCGCGCCCTCTCCCGCCCCCTCTCTTGCGCGCCCTCTCCCGCCCCCTATCTCGCGCTCGCCCTCTCCCTCGCGCGCGCCCTCTCCCTCGCGCGCGCCCTCTCCCTCGCGTGCGCCCTCTCCCTCGCGCGCGCCCTCTCCCTCGCGCGCGCCCTCTCCCTCGCGCGCGCCCTCTCCCTCGCGCGCGCCTTCTCCCTCGCGCGCGCCTTCTCCCTCGCGCGCGCCTTCTCCCTCGCGCGCGCCCTCTCCCTCGCGCGCGCCCTCTCCCTCGCGCGCGCCCTCTCCCTCGCGCGCGCCCTCTCCCTCGCGCGCGCCCTCTCCCTCGCGCGCGCCCTCTCCCTCGCGCGCAGCCCTCTCCCTCTC
The DNA here is from genome assembly GCF_036365525.1 of Heterodontus francisci. Lineage (NCBI taxonomy): Eukaryota > Metazoa > Chordata > Chondrichthyes > Heterodontiformes > Heterodontidae > Heterodontus > Heterodontus francisci. The sequence goes on from NC_090383.1 coordinate 57,409,742, forward strand.
GCGCGAGCTCTCTCTCCCCCCCCGCGCGCCCCCCCTCCCCCCCCGCGCGCCCCCCTCCCCCCGCGCGCCCCCCCCTCTCCCCGCGCCCCCCCTCTCCCCCGCGCCCCCCCTCTGCCCCGCGCCCCCCCTCTGCCCCGCGCCCCCCCTCTGCCCCGCGCGCCCCCCCTCTCTCTCTCTCTCTCGCCCTCCCTCTCTCTCTCTCTCGCCCTCCCTCTCTCTCTCTGTCTCGCCTTCCCTCTCTCTCTCTGTCTCGCCTTCCCTCTCTCTCTCTCTCTCGCCCTCCCTCTCTCTCTCTCTCTCGCCCTCCCTCTCTCTCTCTCGCCCTCCCTCTCTCTCTCTCTCTCGCCCTCCCTCTCTCTCTCTCTCTCGCCCATCTCTCTCTCTCCCTCTCGCCCTCCCTCTCTCTCTCCCTCTCGCCCTCCCTCTCCCTCTCTCCCTCTCGCCCTCTCTCTCCCTCTCGCCCTCTCTCTCCCTCTCTCCTCCCTCTCGCCCTCTCTCTCCCTCTCACCCTCTCTCTCCCTCTCGCCCTCTCTCGCCCTCTCTCGCCCTCTCTCTTCCTCTCGCCCTCTCTCTTCCTCTCGCCCTCTCTCTTCCTCTCGCCCTCTCTCTTCCTCTCGTCCTCTCTCTTCCACTCGCCCTCTCTTTCTCCCTCTCGCCCTCTCTTTCTCCCTCTCGCTCTCTCTCGCGCTCTCACTCTCTCTGTCTCCCTCTCGCTCTCTCGCCCTCTCTCGCCCTCTCTCGATCTCGCCCTTTCGCGCCGTCCCGCGCTCTCTCTCGCCCTCTCTCGCCCTCTCTCGCCCTCTCGCGCGCTCTCTCGCCCTCTCGCGCGCTCTCTCGCTCCCTCTCGCGCTCTCTCTCACCCTCTCGCGCTCTCTCTCGCCCTCTCGCGCTCTCTCTCGCCCTCTCTCGCCCTCTCTCGCCCTCTCTCGCCCTCTCGCGCTCTCTCTCGCCCTCTCTCTCGCCCTCTCGCGCTTTCTCTCGCCCTCGCTCTTTCACTCGCCCTCTCGCTCTTTCTCTCGCCCTCTCTCTTTCTCTCGCCCTCTCTCTTCCTCTAGCCCTCTCTTTCTCCCTCTCGCTCTCGCCCTCTCGCGCTCTCGCCCTCTCTCGCCCTCTCTCACGCTCTCGCCCTCTCTCGCCCCCTCTCGCCCTCGCCCTCTCCCGCCCCCTCTCTCGCCCCCTCTCTCCCGCCCCTCTCTCGCGCGCCCTCTCCCGCCCCCTCTCTCGCGCGCCCTCTCCCGCCCCCTCTCTCGCGCGCCCTCTCCCGCCCCCTCTCTCGCCGCGCCCTCTCCCGCCCTCTCCCGCCCCCTCTCTCGCGCGCCCTCTCCCGCCCCCTCTCTCGCGCGCCCTCTCCCGCCCCCTCTCTCGCGCGCCCTCTCCCGCCCCCTCTCTCGCGCGCCCTCTCCCGCCCCCTCTCTCGCGCGCCCTCTCCCGCCCCCTCTCTCGCGCGCCCTCTCCCGCCCCCTCTCTCGCGCGCCCTCTCCCGCCCCCTATCTCGCGCTCGCCCTCTCCCTCGCGCGCGCCCTCTCCCTCGCGCGCGCGCTCTCTCCCTCAGCGCGCGCTCTCCCCTCGCGCGCGCTCTCTCTCCCTCGCGCGCGCTCTCTCTCCCTCGCGCGCGCTCTCTCTCCCTCGCGCGCGCTCTCTCTCCCTCGCGCGCGCTCTCTCTCCCTCGCGCGCGCTCTCTCTCCCTCGCGCGCGCTCTCTCTCCCTCGCGCGCGCTCTCTCTCCCTCGCGCGCGCTCTCTCTCCCTCGCGCGCGCTCTCTCTCCCTCGCGCGCGCTCTCTCTCCCTCGCGCGCGCTCTCTCTCCCTCGCGCGCGCTTCTCTCCCTCGCGCGCGCTCTCTCTCCCTCGCGCGCGCTCTCTCTCCCTCGCGCGCGCTCTCTCTCCCTCTCGCGCGCGCTCTCTCTCCCTCGCGCGCGCTCTCTCTCTCCCTCGCGCGCGCTCTCTCTCTCCCTCGCGCGCGCTCTCTCTCTCTCCCTCGCGCGCGCTCCTCTCTCTCCCTCGCGCGCGCTCTCTCTCTCCCTCGCGCGCGCGCTCTCTCTCTCTCCCTCGCGCGCGCTCTCTCTCCCTCGCGCGCGCTCTCTCTCACTCGCGCGCGCTCTCTCTCTCCCTCGCGCGCGCTCTCTCTCTCCCTCGCGCGCGCTCTCTCTCTCCCTCGCGCGCGCTCTCTCTCTCCCTCGCGCGCGCTCTCTCTCTCCCTCGCGCGCGCTCTCTCTCTCCCTCGCGCGCGCTCTCTCTCTCCCTCGCGCGCGCTCTCTCTCTCCCTCGCGCGCGCTCTCTCTCTCCCTCGCGCGCGCTCTCTCTCTCCCTCGCGCGCGCTCTCTCTCTCCCTCGCGCGCGCTCTCTCTCTCCCTCGCGCGCGCTCTCTCTCTCCCTCGCGCGCGCTCTCTCTCTCCCTCGCGCGCGCTCTCTCTCTCCCTCGCGCGCGCGCTCTCTCTCCCTCGCGCGCGCGCTCTCTCTCCCTCGCGCGCGCTCTCTCTCTCTCCCTCGCGCGCGCGCTCTCTCTCTCTCCCCCCCTCTGCCCCGCGCGCCCCCCCTCTCTCTCTCTCTCTCGCCCTCCCTCTCTCTCTCTCTCGCCCTCCCTCTCTCTCTCTGTCTCGCCTTTCCTCTCTCTCTCTCGCCCTCCCTCTCTCTCTCTCTCTCGCCCTCCCTCTCTCTCTCTCTCTCGCCCTCCCTCTCTCTCTCTCTCTCGCCCTCCCTCTCTCTCTCCCTCTCGCCCTCCCTCTCTCTCTCCCTCTCTCTCTCCCTCTCGCCCTCCCTCTCCCTCTCTCCCTCTCGCCCTCTCTCTCCCTCTCGCCCTCTCTCTCCCTCTCTCCCGCTCTCTCCCTCTCGCCCTCTCTCTCCCTCTCACCCTCTCTCTCCCTCTCGCCCTCTCTCTTCCTCTCGCCCTCTCTCTTCCTCTCGCCCTCTCTCTTCCTCTCGCCCTCTCTCTTCCTCTCGCCCTCTCTCTTCCTCTCGCCCTCTCTCTTCCTCTCGCCCTCTCTCTTCCTCTCGTCCTCTCTCTTCCACTCGCCCTCTCTTTCTCCCTCTCGCCCTCTCTTTCTCCCTCTCGCCCTCTCTTTCTCCCTCTCGCTGTCTCTCGCGCTCTCACTCTCTCTGTCTCCCTCTCGCTCTCTCTCGCCCTCTCTCGATCTCGCCCTTTCGCGCCGTCCCGCGCTCTCTCTCGCCCTCTCTCGCCCTCTCGCGCGCTCTCTCGCCCTCTCGCGCGCTCTCTCGCTCCCTCTCGCGCTCTCTCTCACCCTCTCGCGCTCTCTCTCGCCCTCTCGCGCTCTCTCTCGCCCTCTCTCTCGCCCTCTCTCGCCCTCTCGCGCTCTCTCTCGCCCTCTCGCGCTCTCTCTCGCCCTCTCGCGCTTTCTCTCGCCCTCTCGCGCTCTCTCTCGCCCTCTCGCGCTTTCTCTCGCCCTCGCTCTTTCACTCGCCCTCTCGCTCTTTCTCTCGCCCTCTCTCTTTCTCTCGCCCTCTCTCTTCCTCTCGCCCTCTCTCACTCTCGCGCTCTCGCCCTCTCTCGCCCTCTCTCACGCCCCCTCTCTCCCGCCCCCTCTCTCGCGCGACCTCTCCCGCCCCCTCTCTCGCGCGCCCTCTCCCGCCCCCTCTCTCGCGCGCCCTCTCCCGCCCTCTCCCGCCCCCTCTCTCGCGCGCCCTCTCCCGCCCCCTCTCTCGCGCGCCCTCTCCCGCCCCCTCTCTCGCGCGCCCTCTCCCGCCCCCTCTCTCGCGCGCCGTCTCCCGCCCCCTCTCTCGCGCGCCCTCTCCCGCCCCCTCTCTCGCGCGCCCTCTCCCGCCCCCTATCTCGCGCTCGCCCTCTCCCTCGCGCGCGCCCTCTCCCTCGCGCGCGCCCTCTCCCTCGCGCGCGCCCTCTCCCTCGCGCGCGCCCTCTCCCTCGCGCGCGCTCTCTCTCCCTCGCGTGCGCTCTCTCTCCCTCGCGTGCGCTCTCTCTCCCTCGCGCGCGCTCTCTCTCCCTCGCGCGCGCTCTCTCTCCCTCGCGCGCGCTCTCTCTCCCTCGCGCGCGCTCTCTCTCCCTCGCGCGCGCTCTCTCTCCCTCGCGCGCGCTCTCTCTCCCTCGCGCGCGCTCTCTCTCCCTCGCGCGCGCGCTCTCTCCCTCGCGCGCGCTCTCTCTCCCTCGCGCGCGCTCTCTCTCCCTCGCGCGCGCTCTCTCTCCCTCGCGCGCAGCTCTCTCTCTCCCTCGCGCGCGCTCTCTCTCTCCCTCGCGCGCGCTCTCTCTCTCCCTCGCGCGCGCTCTCTCTCCCTCCCTCGCGCGCGCTCTCTCTCCCTCCCTCGCGCGCGCTCTCTCTCCCACGCGCGCGCTCTCTCTCCCTCGCGCGCGCTCTCTCTCTCCCTCGCGCGCGCTCTCTCTCTCCCTCGCGCGCGCTCTCTCTCTCCCTCGCGCGCGCTCTCTCTCTCCCTCGCGCGCGCTCTCTCTCTCCCTCGCGCGCGCTCTCTCTCTCCCTCGCGCGCGCTCTCTCTCTCCCTCGCGCGCGCTCTCTCTCTCTCCCTCGCGCGCGCGCTCTCTCTCTCCCTCCCTCGCGCGCGCGCTCTCTCTCTCCCTCTCTCTCCCTCGCGCGCGCGCTCTCTCTCTCTCCCTCGCGCGCGCGCTCTCTCTCTCTCCCTCGCGCGCGCGCTCTCTCTCTCTCCCTCGCGCGCGCGCTCTCTCTCTCTCCCTCGCGCGCGCGCTCTCTCACTCTCCCTCGCGCGCGCGCTCTCTCACTCTCCCTCGCGCGCGCGCTCTCTCACTCTCCCTCGCGCGCGCGCTCTCTCTCTCTCCCTCGCGCGCGCGCTCTCTCTCTCTCCCTCGCGCGCGCGCTCTCTCTCTCTCTCTCTCTCTCTCGCGCGCGCGCTCTCTCCCTCTCTCTCTCTCTCTCTCTCTCTCGCTCTCTCTCGCTCTCTCTCTCCCTCTCTCTCTCTCTCTCTCGCTCTCGCTCTCTCTCGCTCTCTCTCTCCCTCTCTCTCTCTCTCTCTCGCTCTCTCTCGCTCTCTCTCTCGCGCTCTCTCTCTCGCGCTCTCTCTCGCGCTCTCTCTCTCGCGCTCTCTCTCTTGCGCTCTCTCTCTCTCTCTCGCGCTCTCTCTCTAGCGCTCTCTCTCTCTCTCTCTCTCGCGCGCGCTCTCTCTCTCCCGCGCTCTCTCTCCCGCGCTCTCTCTCCCGCGCTCTCTCTCCCTCTCCCTCTCCCTCGCCCTCGCCCTCATCGCCCTCTCTCTCTCTATCTCGCCCTCTCGCTCTTTCTCTCGCCCTCTCGCTCTTTCTCTCGCCCTCGCTCTTATTCTCTCCCACTCGCTTTTTCTCTCGCCCTCTCTCTTCCTCTCGCCCTCTCTCTTCCTCTCGCCCTCTCTCGCGCTCTCGCCCTCTCTCGCCCTCTCTCGCCCTCTCTCGCCCTCTCTCGCCCTCTCTCGCCCTCTCTCGCGCTCTCGCCCTCTCTCGCGCTCTCGCCCTCTCTCGCGCGCTCTCTCTCCCCCGTGCGCGCTCTCTCTCCCCCGTGCGCGCTCTCTCTCCCCCGTGCGCGCTCTCTCTCCCCCGTGCGCGCTCTCTCTCCCCCGCGCGCGCTCTCTCTCCCCCTCCCTCGCGCGCGCTCTCTCTCTCCCGCGCGCTCCGGCTCTCCCTCGCGCGCGCTCTGGCTCCCTCTCGCGCGCGCTCTGGCTCCCTCTCGCGCGCGCTCTGGCTCCCTCTCGCGCGCGCTCTGGCTCCCTCTCGCGCGCGCTCTGGCTCCCTCTCGCGCGCGCGTCCCCTCCCCCTCGCGCGCGCGTCCCCTCCCCCTCGCGCGCCCTCTCTCCCCCCCCCCGCGCGCCCTCTCTCCCCCCCCCGCGCGCCCTCTCTCCCCCCCCCGCGCGCCCTCTCTCCCCCCCCGCGCGCCCTCTCTCCCCCCCCCGCGCGCCCTCTCTCCCCCCCCCGCGCGCCCTCTCTCCCCCCCCGCACGCCCTCTCTGCCCCCCGCGCGCCCTCTCTGCCCCCCGCGCGCCCTCTCTGCCCCCCGCGCGCCCTCTCTGCCCCCCGCGCGCCCCCTCTGCCCCCCCGCGCGCCCCCTCGCGCTCTCACGCGCGCTCTGGCTCTCTCTCTCGCGCTCTGGCTCTCTCTCTCGCGCTCTGGCTCTCTCTCTCGCGCTCTGGCTCTCTCTCTCGCGCTCTCCCTCTCTCGCGCTTCCACTCTCTCCCTCTCGCGCGCGCTCTCCGGCTCCCTCGCGCGCGCTCTCCGGCTCCCTCGCGCGCGCTCTCCGGCTCCCTCGCGCGCGCTCTCCGGCTCCCTCGCGCGCGCTCTCCGGCTCCCTCGCGCGCGCTCTCCGGCTCCCTCGCGCGCGCACTCCGGCTCCCTCTCGCGCCTCCGCCCCCCGCGCCCCCGCGCCCGCGCCCCCCCCCTGCGCCCGCGCCCCTGCCCCCCCCTCTCTCGCGCCGCCGCCCCCCCCCTGCCCTCTTCCCGCCCCCCCCCCGCGCGCTCTCACTCATTCCTGATGGGTGAGGTATTCTAGTGTAAAAATAATCAGATGCCATTCGAAGTCTCTGCAGCTTTGAAGAAAGTCTTTTCTTGATGGGCATTCAAAGCACTTATGTTGCAAAAGGTGTCAACCCGTTCTTTCAACATTGTGTGAATCGACAGATCTTTGTTTGGATTTTAAAATTGCTAAATGTCAGTCGAAGTTTGACTGTGTTGTCTGGAATTCGCAATCAGTGACGAGATTCAATCTTGAAGCAAGGACTCCTTACATTGGAAGTAAAAGGAATTTTTGCTACCTCCAGCATTACGAATTCTCTTCAAAGGGGATATTTATTTCTGCTTAGGCAATTAATGTGGCATTGTAGAATTGTAGAATTTCTGCTGAGAGAATTCTCTTCTGTCAAGACAAGCACGCATCGCTGGTGTGTCTCGAAACTGGTTTTAGCTGGATTTTGCACACAATTAAATTGTTACTTGTGACCTCTGTCCTGCTGTTGCCTAGGTAGCAGGTGCAGCTGGCACACTGGGCCTCTTCGTTTTTAAAGGCACACACTGTTTTAATCAGAGGAGAAAATAAATAGTTCTGTGACATATTGCACACTGGTTGAATAATTGACCTGAATAAAATTATGCAAAACAGACAAAAATTATGATTGTAAATGAAGCAATTTGGCTAAAAACTGAAACTGGTTGTCAGAATTACATTGTCTCCCCCTAAATTGGAGCTGGGATGCAACATCTGTCTTAAGTGCAGCATTTTTAGAGTACAACCCAAAACCTTTTGTAACTGTTTTTGTTTAAACTTCTATATTGTATATAAAAAAAATTATCAATACTTCAGGCATAGCTAACAGAAAATCATGCTTAGTCAAAATGTTGATTTATTTTTTTTTGAGATTGGTGGTGATTTAATGTCTCAAATTTTATTTTAAGCTTTGTACATTACCTTCATATATCATATATTTGGCACTTGAAGTTTTGACACTTATTCTTTTGAAACAAGCCTGTTTAAAAATGGAAATTGACTTGGTTACTATCTTGCATATTCCCAGTGGCAGCTGGACTGTCTTGCTTGCCTGCTGAAGCTAATGTGCCAGTTTGCCGTTGATCCAGCTGACTTGGATCTGGCTTATCATGATATCTATGCCTGGTCTGGTGTATCGGACAGCCATAGGAAAAGGACTTGGCCTGGTAAATCAAGAAAAGGAGCTGGTGATCACGGGAAAGGATTGCACATACCTCGTTTGACTGAGGCTAGTACCCTTTTTAAAAATTCTTTTGTTATTTCATCAAGCTTCACCTATACATTTAGCTGTCTCTGTATCGTACTTTGTGCAAGTCAAATATAACTTCATTATTTTTCTTTTTTTAGGTATTTCTCGGTCTGGTCCACGGGTCCAGTTTGATTTATCGGTTAATGTCTGTTGCTTACACCTATAACAACTTGGCTCATAGGTAAAGGCATGCAATTTTTAATTATTTAAATAATACTTGTGTGCTTCATGCACTGGTTCAACAAAGTAGTGCCTGATGGTCTAAGAAAATATTGGGTCAAATCTTCCTGGAAAAATAACAGCATGCTAATGGTGCACACAGTTATTAATTCACAAATTGGGCAGCAGGTTCAGGGGATGAAGTGATACGCCATGAGTTGCTCATCTCCAGAACTTGTTAATTGATTTATGCCATTTGCCTCCCAAACGACATCTTGCCCTTAATCTCCCCATTTAGTTTTAAGAACTTGCTGGATTTGTACATTCTTCTTCTTCTTTGGCCTCCTTGTCACGAGAGACAAGGGTAAGCGCCTGGAGGTGGTCAGTGGTTTGTGAAGCAGCGCCTGGAGTGGCTATAAAGGCCAATTCTAGAGTGACAGACTCTTCCACAGGTGCTGCAGATAAAATTGGGAGTCAGGGCTGTTACACAGTTGGCTCTCTCCTTGCGCTTCTGTCTTTTTTCCTGCCAACTGCTAAGTCTCTTCGACTCACCACACTTTAGCCCCGCCTTTATGGTTGCCCGCCAGCTCTGGCGATCGCTGGCAGCTGACTCCCATGACTTGTGATCAATGTCACAGGACTTCATGTCGCGTTTGCAGACGTCTTTAAAGCGGAGCCGAGGACGGCCAGCGGGTCTGGTACCAGTGACGAGCTCGCTGTACAATGTGTCTTTGGGGATCCTGCCATCTTCCATGTGGCTCACATGGCCAAGCCATCTCAGGCGTCGCTGGCTTAGTAGGGTGTATATGCTGGGGATGTTGGCCGCCTCGAGGACTTCTGTGTTGGAGATACGGTCCTGCCACCTGATACCGAGGATTTTCCGGAGGCAGCGAAGATGGAATGAATTGAGACGTCGCTCTTGGCTGACGTACATTGTCCAGGCCTCGCTGCCGTAGAGCAAGGTACTGAGGACACAGGCTTGATACACTTGGACTTTTGTGTTCCGTGTCAGTGCGCCATTTTCCCACACTCTCTTTGCCAGTCTGGACATAGCAGAGGAAGCCTTTCCCATGCGCTTGCTTAATTCTGCATCGAGAGACAGGTTCCTGGTGATAGTTGAGCCTAGGTAGGTGAACTCTTGAACCACTTCCAGAGTGTGATCGCCGATATTGATAGGTGGGGCATTTCTGACGTCCTGTCCCATGATGTTCGTTTTCTTGAGGCTGATGGTTAGGCCAAATTCATTGCAGGCAGCTGCAAACCTGTCGATGAGTCTCTGCAGACACTCTTCAGTGTGAGATGTTAATGCAGCATCGTCAGCAAAGAGGCGTTCCCTGATCAGGACTTTCCGTACTTTGGTCTTCACTCTTAGACGGGCAAGGTTGAACAACCTGCCCCCTGATCTTGAGTGGAGGGAAATTCCTTCTTCTGAAGACTTGAATGCATGTGAGAGCAGCAGGGAGAAGAAAATCCCAAACAGTGTAGGTGTGAGAACACAGCCCTGTTTCACGCCACTCAGAATAGGATAGGGGTCTGATGAGGTGCCGCTATGTTGAATTGTGCCTTTCATATTGTCATGGAATGAGATGATGATACTTAGTAGCTTTGGTGGACCTCCGATCTTTTCTAGTAGTCTGAAGAGACCACTTCTGCTGACGAGGTCAAAGGCTTTGGTGAGATCAATAAAAGCAACGTAGAGGGACATCTGTTGTTCACGGCATTTCTCCTGTAGCTGGCGAAGGGAGAACAGCATGTCAATGGTGGATCTCTCTGCTCAAAAGCCACGCTGTGCCTCAGGATAGACACGCTCAGCCAGCTTCTGGAGCCTGTTTAAAGCGACACGAGCGAAGATCTTCCCCACTATGCTGAGCAGGGAGATTCCACGGTAGTTGTTGCAGTCACCGCAGTCACCCTTGTTCTTATAGAGGGTGATGATATTGGCATCGCACATGTCTTGTGGTACTGCTCCCTCATCCCAGCACAGGCAAAGCAGTTCGTGCAGAGCTGAAAGTATAGCAGGCTTGGCACTCTTGATGATTTCAGCGGTAATGCCGTCCTTCCCAGGGGCTTTTCCGATGGCTAGAGAATCAATGGCATCACTGAGTTCCGATTTTGTTGGCTGTACGTCCAGCTCATCCATGACTGGCAGAGACAGGGTTGCATTGAGGGGGGTCTCAGTGACAACATTTTCCCTAGAGTACAGTTCTAGGTAGTGTTCCACCCAGCGGTCCATTTGTTTGCGTTGGTCAGTGATTGTGTCCCCTGATTTAGATTTGAGGGGGGCAATCTTCTTGATGGTTGGCCCAAAAGCTCTCTTAATGCCATCATACATCCCTCTGATATTTCCTGTGTCAGAGGCCAGCTGGATATGATTGCATAGGTGTTGCCAGTAGTCATTTGCGTAGCGCCTGGCTGTTCTTTGTGCAGCGCGTCTGGCAGCTTTAAGTGCTACGGATGTTAACTCGCTGGGGGCTTTCTTGTAGTTCAGCAGTGCAATGTGCTTAGTGGCTATGACAGGTTCCAGCTTTTCAATGTGACATTGAAACCAGTCTGCATCCTGCTTCACACAGTTGCCATCGGTGGTCATTGCTGAGTCATAGATGGCGTCGCTGATGTGGGCCCACTTGGTCCCTGCATCCCCTGTGGAAGTGTTTTGGAGGGCTTTTTCAAGTGAATTTAGAAACTTGCGTAACAGCTGTGGATGAGAAATTCTGCTAGTGTTGATGCGCGGGCGGCCCTTCTGCTTGGAGTGATGCAGCTTCTTTGGTTTGAGGCTAACCTTGCTGCACACCAGGGAGTGGCCGGTGTCGCAGTCCGCACTGTGGAAGCTGCGTTTGATTTGAACACTGTTTAAAGAGGCTCGCCTTGTAACAATGAGGTCCAGCTGGTGCCAACGACGTGATCTTGGGTGCCTCCCAGAAACCTGGTGACAGGGTTTAGTGTGAAAGAATGAGTTGGTGATGCAGAGGTTATGATGGGTACACAACTCACGCAGTCTCTGTCCATTCTCATTCATCCTTCCAATGCCAAAGCGCCCAAGGCAGGAGGGCCATGAGTCATGTTCAGCCCCAACCCTGGTGTTAAAGTCCCCCAGCAGGAATAGGTGTTCGGTGTTGGGGATACTACTAATGATATTATGGAGTTCCTCATAGAACTGGTCTTTAGCTTCAGGTGGGGAGCAGAGTGTTGGAGCATTGATGCTGAGTAGGTGTACTAGACCAGAGGCGGTGAACAGTCGGATGGACAATATGCGTTCCGAGCCACTTGAGGGTGGCTCTATCATGCTGAGCAAAGAGTTTCTGATGGCGAAGCCCACTCCATGCTGTCTTGGTTCTTCATGATCCCTACCCTGCCAGAAGAATGTGTAGTCTTGCTCTCTTAGAGATCCGCTTGCAGGGAGGCGTGTCTCCTGAAGTGCTGCAATGTCCACATTGAGTCTCCTGAGCTCATTGTTGATGATGGCGGTCTTCCGAGAATAGTTGATTTGTGTAAAGTCATCCGACAGGCCAGGACACATAGTTCTGACGTTCCAGCTTGCAAAACGAAGGGCTGGTACTTCCGCCAATAGAGCGGAGACTGAGAGGAGGAGAGGAGTTAGAATGATGGAAAACTGTCTATGAAATGACAACTTTCTTACATTCCTCCCTGCTCCCGCCCAACTGATTTACAATGTAGTTGGCATCAAGCACCAATGCTGCATTGATTTGCACTTTTAAGACCTGTACAATACTTAGAAAAGATTGGTCTATTCGTTTTCATACGGGTGCCGATGTGTGGTGGACCCCATCAGTTTGTTACTACTGTTAATTATTTATTTGCAACAATTTGGGCTATTCAAATTATTTCTCTGCAATTGAAGGAGCAGTGTCGATGTGGTGAAATGACTTGCAAGAGAGTTTATGATTGCGTACCCTATTGCCTTGTTTACATTACCTAGCCACTTCAACTCTGAAGCAGTTCTGCATCTTTCAGCTCCCACCATTGTAAAAGGGATGCAATGTTTTATTACCTGCACCCCCTCTTCCCCCACCCCCCCCACTCCCAGCTCTCCCCCCTCGCACCCCCTCCCCCTGCACCCCTCTCCCCTACCCCCTGCAGCCCCCCCTCAGTTCCCCCCGCACACCCTTCCCTCCACCCTTTCCCACCGTACTGCTCCTCCTCGCACCCCTCCCCCTCCACCCCCTTTCCCCCTTCCCTCCCCCTCCACTCCACCTCCTCCCACCAGCATCCACCTACCCCTGTGTAGGGGCCCCAACAACCCCACTGCCTTGTGGGCATCTCGGGAGAGATCAAGGCTAAGGGAGTAAACCCTAACAGAAAATCCGGAGCGGAACCCCGAAGGCGGTCATGTGTCACCTTTGGCATGCTTCCGGCAGTTCCTGCAGCCATACTGGGGCCAAACATCGTGCTCTGCACTACCTTGGACCCCACCAGGAAGGCCGAGAGGGGGGTTTTGACGCTCGGGCAACTCACAACCTCCATACATCCGCCCAGGCATACGCCATGGAGAGGTCACTCCATAGTCGCCTCACAGCGACCAAATCAACACGGAAGGCAGCAGTTACGGGTTATAAGTCCAGCTCAGTTGGCGTAAAGATTGGGCGCCGTGGGTTGCCTTTGTCGGTGGGAGAGGTCATCGCATCTCACTGGACAGCTACCGCCCGCCTCAAACCGGGCAGCCCCCGGTCAGTAAAGGTTCTGTCCCGCCACAGTCCACCTGCTTCAATGGGTGCTTGGAGCTGAGGGTCATTGCCCAACAAGTGGACTGTAACACCGCACCAAACAGCACAACCAAAAAAGGAAAGAAGGTACCAGCCCTTCGTTTTGCAAGCTGGAACGTCATTTGTACATTAATTGCCATTTAAGCTTGTCTCAAAGTTTGAGCTCATAATTAAAAGCACAAATGACATGTCACTTCGATGCCAATCTCCCTAGCCCAGAAAGGGAACAATTTAAACTGTTGAATCTCATTCCAAATAGTTAGAGATTTAAATTATTTCAATTTTTTTTTAAATGTGCTCTCCCTCTCTCCCTGTCTCTCTCAATCAATCCAACCTTTCTTTTCCTCCTTTATTTCTATTTGATTCTAATTCATCCTCCTCCTTTGCCATTCCTTTTTTCTTTCTCAATACTTAAATCTCATTGGTAACGTAGAAACATTGTTGGACTTGTTTACTGAGGCCCTGTTGCTGTCACTGTGCTATTAATCAGCTCAAACTTCCAGCAAGTCATGCTGCAACATTTTTTTAAGCTGAAGGTTGCAGGAAAAGGTCCAACTAATGATGTGCCACTCCAGCAAGATTTGTCCTGTTGTATTTGAAACAAATTATATTTTTGCAAATAATTTGAGCAGTTTATTTTTCAATTTCTGTTCTTAAAATTATAGAGTGCTTAAAGCTCAGTCTGATCACCGATCCAGGCATGAAGGTACGTCACACATAAGTTTAATAACGTTGCATTATATAAACTGAAATATTTGTGAATTTACACCTTGCAATTTATTCAATAGCAGTATTGCTCTTACAGAAGCAATTTGTTAGAAACCCTTTTATCCATTAAGAACTTCTTATATTAAAAAAAATTCAGAATTAAGAGTTTTTAAATTGTTTACTGAGATAAGTGCCTAGGCACTATAAAGAAAACATTTAAACTGCTGGCTGTCAATTTCATCAGAAACATTTGAAATATAAATGGGGTTTTGTAATTGCTCCAGCTAAGATATTTAACAGCTATTTGGGGTGGGAAAGTTTATAACAAGTTCTCTTCTTGATGTAGCTAAATGTGGCTTAAATCCTTTTATATATTTTGAGTGCTTTTTCTCTCCCTTACTAAACAATTTATTTTGTCTTCCAGTTACTCATTATGCTATGTGGCTATTAGTGAGTTGGGCTCTCTGTTGTTCACTGGTAAAATCCAGCCTGGCAGACAGTGAGCATTTACATGATTGGTTGAAAAAACTAACTCTTCTTGTACCAGAGGTAAGTTTAAACCTCAAACTTAGATATATGATAATATGACTATACCCAGTTATAATTGAATTTTTTCTAGTTGGCTGTATAAATTGGCTGGTTCTTTTATATTGTTTAACTTCAAATATTTTGTCAATAATTTACTACTTTTTTTCCAGACATCAGTTCGACATGAAGCATGCAATGGACTATACAAGTTGTGCCTGTCAGGTTTGGATGGTGGAGAATCAATAAATCGATCTTTCCTTTTACTAGCTGCATCAACATTACTTAAGTTTCTTCCTGATGCCCAAGCTTTGAAGCCCATCAGGGTAAGAGTTGCTTTTATCACTTGCAGGGTATCAAGGCAGTTGCTGACCAAATCAAAATACTTAGGTGTACTTTTAACTCTTTTGGTGCTGAGTGTCTTTATGTTTATCAAAATAACTGATTTAAAGATATGTAACCAGAGGAGGTACGGCGTCGTAGCATTTTGAAGTGCTGCAGAGTGGTGAAATCTAGTCGTAGTTCTTCAGTGAATTCAAAGGTGATACCAAGGGGGAATTTTAACTCCTCAAAATGGGTGGGTTTGATTGGGTCGAATGATAAAAAAAAAAATTTAAAAATCTCAAATCCGAACCCAGTCCACCTCTGACTTTACCTCCGTGTTAAATTTTATGCTGGCCAGCTGGCATTCCTGGGCCTCAGGGAACCGGCAGCTGAAGGGAGGTGAGGACTGCTGGATTCAGCAGGTAAGTGCCTTTCTAGAACTGCTGGTGGGCCAGGAAGAGCAAAATTAGACCACATAGTATTGGGGGTAATATACTGGCATGGATTTGAGAATTGGTTAACAGACAGAAAACAGCAGGAATAAACGGGTCGTTCTCAGGTTGGCAGGCTGTGACTAGTGGGATACAGCAAAGATCAGTGTTTGGGCTCTCGCCATTCACAATCTACATCAATGATTTGAATGGAGGGAGCAATTATAATATTTCCAAGTTCGTTGACGCAAAACTAGGAGGGAATGCAAGTTGAGGAGGTGCAAAGAGGCTTCAGGGAGATTTAGACAAGCGAAGTGAGTGGGCAAGAACATGGCAGATGGAATATAATGTGGAAAAATGTGAAGTTATCCACTTTGGTAGGAAAAACAAATGCAGAATATTTCTTAAATGGTGAGAGATTGGGAAGTGTTGATGTCTAAAGGGACCTGGGTGTCTTGTTCATGAGTCACTGACCGTTATTTTGCAGGTGCAGCAAGCAATTAAGAAGGCAAATGATATGTTGGCCTTTATACGAACATGCGAATTAGGAGCAGAAGTAGGCCATTCGGCCCCTTTATCCTGCTCCACCATTCAATAAGATCATAGCTGATCTGTTTGTGTCTTGAATGCCACACTGGCATCTATCCCTGATAACTTTTAATTCCCTTGCCTAACAAGAATCTATCTACCTCCACCTTAAAATTATTCCATTACCCTGCCTCCACCACCTTCTGAGGCAGAGGGTTCCAAAGTTGCACAGCCCTCTGAGAAACAATTTCTCCTCATCTCTGTTCTAAAAGGGCGACCCCTAATTTTAAAACCGTGCCCCGTAGTTCTGGACTCCCACACAAGAGGAAACATCCTTTCCACATACCCCTAGTCAAGACCGTTCAGGATCTTGTATACTTCAATCAAGTCTCCCCTCGCTTTTCTGAATTCCAGTGAAAACAAGCCCAGTCTGTCCAACCACTCCTCGTAAGACAATCCGCTCATTCCAGGTATCAATCTAGTAAACCACCTCTGAACTGCCGTCAATTCATTCACATCCTTCCTTAAATAAGGAGACCAAAACTGCACACAGTATTCAAGATGTGGTCTCACCAATGCCTTGCATAACTGAAGCATAACATTCTTACTTTTATTTTCAATTCCTCTCGTAATAAAGGATAGCATTCCATTAGCCGCCTTTGTTACTTGCTGAACCTGTATACTCATGCACTAGAACACGTCTGCATCTTGGAGTTCTGCAGTCGTTATCTGTTTAAGTCATACTCCCTTTGACAGGAAGACTGAAAAAGCAAACAACTTCACATATTCCCACATTATACTCCATCTGCCAGATTTTTGCCCACTCACTCGACCTATCTGTATTGGTCTGCAACCTCCTTATGTCCTCTTCACAACATACTTTACTACTTTACTTAATGTTGATGAGGAATTTCTTCACTCAGGTTGGTGAATCTTTGGAATTCTGTACCCAGGGGGCTGTGGAGGCTCAGTCATTGAGTATATTTAAGACTGAGATGGATAGATTTCTAGATGTTAAAGATATCAAGCGATATGGGATAGTGCTGGAAAATGGCAATGAGGTAGAAGATCAGCCATGGCCTACTCCTCCTATTTCCTATGTACAAGAATCCCTTTAGGCACAATACTACATAAAGTGAATTTTGGGAGAAAACTGCTGAAATAAAAATGGAAGTCTCGCAGTGCACAGGAATTGTGAACTTAACAGTGTTAAAACAATTGTTTTTTTCAGGAGGTGGATTATGAAGAGGAGCCAGTATTGCGAGCAGGTTGCAAGGAATATTTCTGGCTACTTTGTAAACTGATTGATAACATTCATGTAAAAGATGCTAGTCAGGTATGCACTTCTGACACCTTTTGTTCCCTGATGTTGAAAAGTAATGACATGTCAAAAGCTTCTTTCAACTCTAGTTTTCATAATCTGAATAGCGAGTTTCTTCTGTATTTTTCTTTCAGGTGTTAGCATATATTACAAAAAAATTCTTTTAATCCATCTTTCTATTATTTTTCTATTTTATTTTAAAGATTTTGTAGATTATAAAGCAACTTTTAGCGATTTGTGCTCAGGCCTGAAAATACAACATAGAAGAAACTCGCTATGTTAAATCATGTCTGAAGACTAACACCTCAATTTATTTGAAAGTGACGGTGACAGTTTGAATATGTGAGAACCCAAAGGTAGACTCATCTCCAGTTGAACTTGATTTTTCTTCTGTTTTGCCAGATAAAGTCTCTGATCTAGTGATAGATTTGCATGTTAATTGCACTTCAGCCAAGACTGTCATCCACCTGACTTTCTCTGCAACTGTGATTTTTTGTAACTTGTATGAAATGTTTTCACAATAATCCATCTAAAAATCTATCCGTTTTGATTTGCAGAAACTATTATTGCTGTTCACACATTAACATTTCCCAATTTTAATTAACAATAGAACGTAGTTTGGATTTGTGAGGACAAAATATTGAATATGCAGTAAATTCTGTCCCAACTTTTTAAGTTACTAAAACGTTGAAATAAATTGGAGCTTCTTTCTCTTCAAAGAATCTCATGAGTTTCTTAATTATTTTACTGATGACATATCTTGTGTCTTACGTGTGCTTCCTGTTGTGTAACACATCTTTTAATGCTCTTTCTGGAACTATCACATCGCTTTCTGTTGTTTTTCTATTGACCCCTGTTTTACCTGATCTCCACTGGTGGCTTAATTAATTTGAGACCTCCAAAGTTAGTCGCCTGCTAAGTGGCCCAGCTTGCATCATTTGGTTAGATTTAATTGAATGTTCAAAAATGCTTCAAACTTTTAATAGTTTCTGCATTGTCAAGCTGGCCCCATGCAATACTTCCACTGCTGGCTACTCAAGCTGATTTCACAGCCCACATGCCTTTTGCTCTACCTGCTCCTGCTGCTGTACACTGGACTCTGATGCATCTAGCTATCTCTGCCTCCAGCCTCTGCTGCCTCCCTCTTCTGCCTCCTGCTCCTTTCTTGGCAAATAAGTTTGGTGTAGTAAGTACTTTTAATTACAGAAAACCAGGTTCCCAGCTTAATGCTGGAAAACTGACTTTGCATTGAGGAAAGGGAGAGCGGTGTGTGGAAGAGGGAGACTAAAGATCAGTATGGTTAAGAGGCAGAGGTGGGGGACAATGGAAGAAAGAAGATCAGGCTCAGGCAGCATGAAGGTTGACCGTGTAGTCCATGAGGCTGTGATCCAAAATACTGCCAGATCTCCCCCTCCCCCTAAACCGGAACCAACATCCTTGCTGGGAGATTTGCTAGTGCTGTTGTGGGGTGCTGTTGTGGGGTGGGGTGGGAGGGAGGGTTTAAACTAATTTGGCAGGGGGATGGGTTACAAAATGGAGTTACAGTAGGGGGTGATGCACAGTCAAATATAGAAGAGAAACTGAGGTCTGGAAGGCAGAGCAAATATAGACCTGTTAAGGCACAAGTGAAAAATGCAAGCTGGATTGCATCTATTTTAATGCAAGGTGTCTCACTAGTAAAGCAGATGAATTGAGGGCATTGATTAGCACATGGCATTATGATATTGCTATCACAGAGACAAGGTTGAGGGAAGGGCAGGACTGGCAGCTCAATATTCCAGGGTATAGAATCTTCAGGCGTGATAGGGGAGGGGGTAAAAGAGGAGGTGGCGTTGCACTGTTGATCAAGGAGTCAATTACTGCAGTAAGGGGGGATGATATCTTAGAAGGTTCCTCAAATGAGGCCATATGGGTAGAATTTAAAAGCAAAAAGGGGGCAATCACTTGGCTGGGAGTGTACTACAAATGTCCAAACTGTCAGGGAGAGATAGAGGAGCAGATATGTAGGCAAATCGCAGGTGTAAAAATAATAGGGTAATATTAGTAGGGGATTTCAATTTCCCCAATATCAACTGGGATAGTCTTAGTGCAAAAGGCTTAAAGGGGGCAGAATTCTTAAAATGCATGCAGGAGAGCTTTTTGAGCCAGTATGTAGAAAGTCCTACAAGAGAAGGGGCAGTACTGGACCTAATCCTAGGGAATGAAGCCGGACAAATGGTAGAAGTGTCAGTGGGGGAACATTTCGGGGATAGTGACCATTACTTTGTAAGATTTAAGGTAGTTATGGAAAAGGACAAAGGTGGACCGAAAATAAAGGTACTGAATTGGGGGAAGGCCGATTTTAAGATGATAAAACAGGATCTGGCTACAATGGACTGGGAGCAGCTACTTGTAGGAAAGTCTACATCCGATCAGTGGGTATCATTCAAAGAAGAAATAGTGAGAGTTCCGAACCAACATGTACCCATTAAGGTGAAGGGTAGAACCAACAAGTCCAGGGAACCCTGGATGACAAGGGACATAGAGGATTGGATCAGGAAAAAAAAGGAGGCTTATGGCAGATTCAGAGTGCTGAAAACAGTGGAAGCACTGGAGGAGTATAGAAAGTGTAGGGGAGTACTTAGGAGAGTGAAGAGGGGACATGAAAAAACACTGGCGGCAAGATAAAGGAAAATCCTAAGACGTTTTATTAGTAATATTAAGGGCAAGAGGATAACCAGGGAAAGAGTAGGGCCCATTAGGGATCAAAGTGGCAATCTGTGTGTGGAGCCAGAGGACATAGGTGAGGTTTTAAATGATTACTTTTCATCTGTGTGTTCACTATGGAGAAGGACGATGTAGATGACGATATCAGGGAGGGGGATTGTGATATACTTGAACATATTAGCATTGAAAGAGAGGAAGTATTAGCTGTTTTAGCGGGCTGAAAAGTGGATAAATCCCCAGGCCCAGATGAGATATATCCCAGGCTGTTATGTGAGGCAAGGGAGGAGATTGCAGGGGCTCTGACACAAATTTTCAGATCCTCTTTGGCCACAGGAGAGGTACCAGAGGATTGGAGGACAGCGAATGTGGTACCATTATTTAAGAAGGGTAGCAGGGCTAAACCAGGTAATTACAGGCCGGTGAGTCTCACATCAGTGGTTGAGAAACTATTGGAAAATATTCTGAGGGAGAGGATTAATCTCCACTTGGAGAGGCAGTGATTAATCAGGGATAGTCAGCATGGCTTTGTCAGGGGGCGATCGTGTCTAACTAATTTGAATTTTTTGAGGCGGTGACTAGATCGGTAGATGAGGGTAAAACAGGTGATGTCGTCTACATGGACTTCAGTAAGGCTTTTGATAAGGTCCCGTATGGGAGATTGGTTAAGAAGGTAAGAGCCCATGGGATCCAGGGCAATTTGGATCCAAAATTGGCTTAGTGGCAGGAGGCAGAGGGTAATGGTCGAGGGTTGTTTTTGCGAGTGGAAGCCTGTCACCAGTGGTGTACCGCAGGGATTGGTGTGGGACCCTTTCTGTTTGTAGCATTAATAATTTAGACATGAATATAGGAGGTATGATCAGTAAGTTCGCAGATGACATCAAAATTGGTGGTGTCGTAAATAGTGAGGAGGAAAGCCTTAGATTACAGGGTGATCTAGATGGGCTGGTAAGATGGGCGGAGCTGTGGCAAATGGAATTTAATCCTGAGAAGTGTGAGGTGATGCATTTTGGGAGGACTAACAAGGCAAGGGAATATACAATGGATGGTAGGACCCTTTGAAGTACAGAGGGATCTTGGTGTACTTGTCCATAGATCACTGAAGGCAGCAGCACAGATAGATAAAGTGGTTAGGAAGACATATGGGATACTTGCCTTTATTAGCCAAGGCATAGAATATAAGAGCAGGGAGGTTATGATGGAGTTGTATAAAACACTAGTTCGGCCACAGCTGGAGTACAGCGTACAGTTCTGGGCACCGCACTATAGGAAGGATGTGACTGCACTGGAGATGGTGCAGAGGAAATTCACCAGGATGTTGCCTGGGCTGGAGCATTTCAGCTATGAAGATGAACTGAAAAGGCTAGGGTTGTTTTCCTTAGAGCAGAGAAGGCTGAGGGGGGGACCTGATTGAGGTATACAAAATTATGAGGGGCATTGATAGGTTAGATAGGAAGAAACATTTTGCCTTAACGGAGGGGTCAATATCCAGGGGGCACAGATTTAAGGTAAGGGGGTGGAGGTTTAAAGGAGATTTGAGGAAAAAAATTTTCACCCAGAGAGTGGTTGGAATCTGGAACGCACTGCCTGAAGAGGTGGTAGAGGCAGGAACCCTCACAACATTTAAGAAGTATTTAGATGAGCACTTGAAATGCAGTAGCGTACAAGGCTACGGGCTAAGTGCTGGAAAATGGGATTAGAATAGTTAGGTGCTTGATGGCCGGCACAGACACGATGGGCCAAAGGGCCTGTTTCTGTGCTGTATGACTCTGTCTCCCTCTCCGCCCTCGCCCTGTCCGCCCTCCAACATGTATGTATGTTACAGGTGTGTTTATATCCTGGCTCATAAATTGAACAGCTTTTGGTGTGTGTTCGGAACAAAAGTGGGAAAACAAGTCTGGCACTTAACGAAATGTGCAATTCTATTAATATATTATAGTTAAGGATCTTTGAAGTCATTTTTCGTTTCATTGAGAGTGATCATGAATAGAGTGCATCAGAAACAGTGCGTAAAAGTTGCAAATTTGCTGAGAATGGGAATTCGATTCAAATGAGGAAGGGTTGATGCTTTTTGCCTCCAATACTTAGCGATAGGTGTAAGCTTGAGGCAGTAAGTATTTAAAATTTTTGTCCAATATTTTAGTGCTTAATGCAAGTTAGTTTTCTGAGAAAGAAAATTAACCTACAACAAAGTAAAAAAAAGATAATATAAATAACCTAGACTAAGATCTGACAGAGCAAGTTGTTTGTCTGAACTGCAGTATATGAGACTTTGTGGACAGCAAGACTGTCCCAATCGAACACGACTGCAGTCGATGTCGCTGTCTTTACTCTCTCCTGCTCAGTTGTTGAGCTGGAGTCCAAGTAAGAGACACATTAGGGAGAGGGCGAGCTATCCAGACAGTTTGCTCCAGACCTTGGTCATACATCATAGAGAGGCGTAGGTTCAGAATGGGGTTCGTGTAACCAATAATGTATAGAGTAAGCGGAGCCCGGGTGAGATAAAGAATGAGGATCTGCAGAAATTGATTCAATTCAACAGGTACAAGGTACTTGCTACCTGCAAGGATAGGGATAAAGAGTATAGGAAGGACAGCCAGAATGCAGACTGTGGCATCTTAGAACAGGAGGCAGTCCAAAGTGGAGAGGAGGAGGAGGGTAAGCATAATGTGGTAGTTGTAGGAGATTCAGTAATTAGGGGGACAGATAGCATCCTTTGTAAGCAGGATGCTGAGTCCCATATGGTATGTTGTCTACCTGGTGCCAGGGTGTGGGGCATCCCGAACCAGCTTGAAAGGATATTGGAGAGGGAGGGGAAGATCTAGTTATTGTGATCCATGTTGGAACCAACAACATGAGGAAGAGTAGGAAAGGGGTCCTGTTTGGAGAGTACCAAGAACTAGGAGCTAAATTAAGGAACAAGACCTGAGGTGTTATAATCTGAAGGCTGGATTATGACCTGAATCATGTGCAAATTGGCATAGGAATAAGATGATTAGGGAGGTGAACATGTGCTGAACAAGTGGCATGGGAGGAGGGGTTCCATTTCATGCAATACTGACACCAGTAGTGGGACAAGGAGGAATTGTACCTTTGGCGTGGCTCCACCTGAACTGGGCTGGGACCAGCGTCCTAGCAGAAAGGATAAATAGGGTGGACACAAGGGGCAGGATTTTACCTGGGTCTTGCGACCCTGATGTCTGGTCCAAATGGGGGTTCCAAGCCATTGCTTGCTGGTTGCGAGACCGGCTCGGCAATATTCCCAGAGGCAGCCTCTTAATTGGTCGCCTCCACATTCGCAGTCCTTGGCAGGCTCCCAATGTTGCTGGCAGCAATCAGAGGGCTGGCAGCGCTAGAACCACAGCAGCCCCACTGGGAGAGGTAGGAGACCTCAAGGGTGCCTCAGCATGAAGGTGCCCTCAGAGGAGTCAATCTAAATTAATAAATCAGAGGGGCTAAGCTGGTAGGCCTCTTGGATTGGAAGGGAAACCCTCCAGATGCATCCTATGGCTGCAGCAGCTTTCTTTCATGCCCGTAGCTCCCTCTTTGGGACATGGAGCCTCTGGTTCTGATAGCTCAGCCCAACCCCGCCCTCAAGCTCTCTGGACTGCCACAGGGAGGCCTCTTCCATTAAGCTGGCAGCCTCCACACGTGACGGAGAACCGCTGTTGAGCCCTCTAAATTGCCTCTAATTGGGGCCTTAAATATGCAAATTGGATGCTCACCTCCATGATGCGGGCAGCTGATTGTTTCTCAGGCTGCCACAGGACACTTCCCTGGCTGCCAGCCTCGGTCGGGGAACCATCCCGACCTACCTCCCCGCTATTTTCCTGGGCCCCCCACCAAAGTCCTCCCTCACAGGGCTGGAAAAATTCAGCACAAGGACTTTAAATTTGACTCGGGCTGGGTTCCGCCAGGGCCACTCAGCTCCTGACCTCATTACAGCCTTGGTTCAAACGTGGACAAAAGAGCTGTACTCAAGAGGTGAGGTGAGAGTGACTGCCCTTGACATCAAGGCAGCATTTGACCGAGTAGGGCATCAAGGAGCCCGAGCAAAACTGAGGCCATTGGGAATCGGGAGTGGGGGGACCCTCCACTGGTTGGAGTCATAACTTGCGCAATGGAAGATGGTTGTGGTTGTTGGAGGTCAATCGTCTCAGTTCCAGGACATCACTGCAGGAGTTCCTCAGGGTAGTGTCCTAGGCCCAACCATCTTCAGCTGCTTCATCAGTGACGTTCCTTCAATCATAAGTCAGAAGTGGGGATGTTTGCTGATGATTGCACAATGTTCAGCACCATTTGTGACTCCTCAGATACTGAAGCAATCCGTGTCGAAATGCAGCAAGACTTGGACAATATCCAGGCTTGGGCTGTTAAGTGGCAAGTAACATTTAGATTTAGATTTTTTTTTAGATTTTAGAGATACAGCACTGAAACAGGCCCTTCGGCCCACCGAGTCTGTGCCGACCATTAACCATCCATTTATACTAATCCTGCACTAATCCCATATTCCTACCACATCCTCACCTGACCCTATACTCCCCTACCACCTACCTATACTAGTGGCAATTTATAATGGCCAATTCACCTATCAACCTGCAAGTCTTTTGGCTGTGGGAGGAAACCGGAGCACCTGGAGGAAACCCACACAGGCACAGGGAGAACTTGCAAACTCCACACAGGCAGTACCCAGATTTGAACCCGGGTCGCTGGAGCTGTGAGGCTGCGGTGCTAACCGCTGCGCCACTGTGCCGCGCCACTGTGCCAGGCAATGACCATCTCCAACAAGAGAGAATCTAACCATCTCACCTTGACATTCAATAGCATTACCATCGCTGAATCCCCCACTATCAACATCCTAGGGGCTACCATTGACCAGAAACTGAACTGGAGTAGCCATATAAATACCATGGCTACAAGAGCAGGTCAGAGGTTAGGAATCCTGCGGCGAGTAACTCACCTCCTGACTCCCCAAAGCCTGTCCACCATCTACAAGGCACAAGTCAGGATTGTGATGGAATACTCTCCACTTGCCTGGATGGGTGCAGCTCCAACTACACTCAAGAAGCTCGACACCATCCAGGACAAAGCAGCCCGCTTGATTGCCATCCCATCTACAAACATTCACTCCCTCCACAGTGGCAGCAGTGTGTACGATCTACAAGATGCACTGCAGCAATGCACCAAGGCTCCTTAGACAGCACCTTCCTAACCCGCGAGCTCTACCAATTAGAAGGACAAGGACACAAATGCATGGGAACACCACCACCTGCAAGTTTCCCTCCAAGTCACACATCATCCTGACTTGGAACTATATCGCCGTTCCTTCAGTGTCGCTGGGTCAAAATCCTGGAACTCCCTTCCTAACATCACTGTGGGTGTACCTACTGCACATGGACTGCAGCGGTTCAAGAAGGCAGCTCACCACCACCTTCTCAAAGGCAGTTAGGGATGGGCAATTAATGATGGCCTGGCCAGCGAAGCCCACATTCCATGAATGAATGAAAAAAAATGAGTAAATGTGGGGGGGGGGACAGGGCTCACGTGGGAAAAGTAGCATAAATAATAAAAACAAAAAATGCTGCAAATTTTCAGGGCAGGCAGCAACTGTGGAGATGAAAAACAGCTTATATTTAAGGTTGATGACCTTTCATCAGAACTAGGAAAAATTAGAAATGTGATAGGTTTTGAGCAAGTGAAAGGGGAAGAAGAACAAAAGGGAAAGTCTGTGATAGGGTGGAGGGCAAGAGAGTTTAAATGACAAAAGCTTTCATGGTATAAAGCCAAGTGAAGAAAAAAAAGATGTCTGGATGAGGTGTAAATGGCAGGAGAGTAGCCATCGAACGCAAAGTAAAAGGATTAAGAAGGAAATGGTTTGAAAGCAAATGAAAGGGAAGAGAATAACGTTAGTCAGAAATTGTGCTTTAGACACTACAGGTAAAGGGAAAACTAAAAATATGTGAAGTAACTAAACCAGGAGAGAGAAATAAGAAATGTGCGAGTAAAACATTAGAGCTGAAGGACAGGTTATGATGCCTGACCCAAATAAGCGTTCTTTATGGAAATACACAGGGTATACATTGCAGGCGCAAATTCAGCTTGGAGATTCTGATAAGGTAGCAATTACTGAGAGATTGCTACAAGACAGTCAGGACTGGGAACTAAATTTACCAAGTTATAAGATCTATAGGAAAGATAGGGGAAATAGTAGAAGGGGAGGAACAGCCTTCGTGATTCAGGATGAAATCACTTCAATGATAAAAGAGGATATAACAAGAGAAAAGCAGTTACTGTAGACTTTATGGGTAGAATTAAGAAATAGAAAATAATTTTAGACTGTCGTGAGAGTTGTGTATAGACCCCCTGGTAGTAGCTGTGAAGTGGTAGATTCTATAAATGTCGAGGTTGAACAAGCATGTCGTAAAGGCAGGGTGCGGGATTTTGAATAAAAACAGGAAATGCTGGAAATACTCAGCAGGTCTGGCAGCATCTGTGGAGAGAGAAGCGGAGTGGGATTTTAACTTGCATTTAGATTGGGATAATCAGATTAGCTCATGTCAGAAAGATAGTGAATTTCTTGAGTGTGTTCAAGATAGTTTACTGTAGCAATATGACCTGGAGGCAACGAGGGGGCATGCCATATTAGATTTAATGATGAATAATGAGCCAGATTTAGTTAACAATCTCACGGTGCATGAACATTTATCTATTGGCGATCACATGATGGCATTCAACATCGTGTTTGAAAGGGAGAAATGGAAAACAGCTACTAAGATTTTAGAATTAGGTCAAGCTGACTTCAATGGGGTGAGACAGAGATTGTCACCAGTAAACTGTACAAATCTGTTAATGGGTAAAAAGGCAGAAGATCAATGGGAAAGGTTCAAAAAGAATTTAATGTGATGCAGAACTAGTTTATATCCCTAAGGAGCAAGACCTCTACTTGCCAAAAACTGCCAGCCATGGACAACTAAAGAGGTAAGAGAGATCATAAAGCTAAAAGAAAAAGCAAACAAAAGTGCTGAATATAACAGATATAACAAATGGTAGAGACACTAAGAACTGCAAAGGATGACAAAACAGATACAAGAGCTACAAAACAGGAGTATGAAAAGAAACTTGCAAGAGATATCAGAATCAATGCACATTTTTAATTATATTAGGGACAAGAGAGGGGGATCAGGAGCAATAAGGGCCCCTTGAAAACTGATGGTGATATCATCAAAGAGAATAAGGAAATTACAGACATGTTGAATAACTACTTTTGTGTTAGTATTTGCAATAGACATTCCAAGGGAACTGGTAGTAAATCAGGGACTAACCAAAATTTAACTTAAGCAAAATAACATCAATGAAGAAAATAATGGCACTGAAGAGTGTCCCCAGGATAGGTGGTTTCCATCCCAGGGTTTTAAAGGAAATAGGTGAGAACACTGCAGATGCCCTGACTACAATCTTCCAAAATTCTCTCGATTCGGGAACTGTTGCTTTGGATTTGAAAATTGCGCATGCCACTCTGCTAATTAAGAAAGTTGAGAGGGGGAAATTGGGGAATTATAGACTATTAGCCAAACATCTATTGTTGGGGAAAATAGTGGAGTCTATAATTAAGGATACAGTGACTGGACACCTTGAAAATTTTCAGCTGATCAGAGAGAGGGTAAAGGGTAGTCCATGTCTGATAAACCTGATTGATTTTTTTCAAGAAGTGATGAAAGTAGTTGGCGGGGAATGTCTATGAATGTTATTTTTATGGCCTACCAGATGGCATTTCATAAAGTCCCTCATAAGAGACTGTTAGCTTGAGCCAAAGCTCATTGAATTGAAGGCAAATTATTGACCTAGTTAGGAAATTGACTGTATGGCAGGAGACAGTGTAAGGATAATGGGCAGCTATTCTAATTGGCAGGATGTGACTAGTGGTGTCCGGCAAGGATCTTAAGTTGGGGCCTCAACTATTCACTATTTATTAACAATTTAGATGATGGGATAGAAAGCCACATATCCAGGTTTGCTGATGACACAAAGATAGGTGGTATGTAAGCAGTGCTGATGAAAGCCTGAAATTACAAAGAAATATTAATAGATTAAGTGAAAGGGAAATACTGGCAAATGGATTTCAATGGAGGTAAATGTGAGGCCATCCACTTTGGACCGACAATGTCCTCGTCGCTCACTTTCGAACTGGATGTCCATGAATAAGGTGATCCCTGGTGATCCTGTTGGTCTTTCTCTTCTCCGCAAACTTCAACTTTCAAAACAGGTTCAAATCTTCACAGCCTTTCACTGTATCAGTCTTCTCTGAGAGCAGGTGTTCCCTCTCTCTTCTCCTTCTGGCTGCCGTCACTGGTCGTCTTCCTTGCAGCCTGCTCTGAGGCTGCTACCACTGGTCTTTTGTACTGCATGTCTACCTTCAGAAAATCTATTAAATTTATCTGAAATCAAAAGTCAATAGCCTATTGTCCTTTTGCAATATACCAAGTCCACAAGTGTGGCTACAGCAGAGCTACCCAGGCTTTCCATTGTTTCCAGGTGTTTGCAGCTGCCGTGCACATTTGCATTGTGAGAATCACTGACTCCTTGCTTACGATTCAAAAGTCTAGAATGGTGAAACCCATTGTTCTTCAGGTATTATAACGCTGCAGTTCTGCTTTTTTAACAAACGTCTTTTGATCTGGGATCTTTGTTGTCCTGGTAGCCAGGATTTGCATCTTGTTTTAAGCAGAGTTGTTGAACTCACCTGACTTCTGACTCCATCTTAAACTTTTAAAAATTGCAGTTTTTAAAACATAATCATGTTACAAAGTCCAGCATTAATAACATGTGATACACTTATACACACAGCCCTGATTAGACCACACCTGGAGGACTGTGATCAATTTGGGGACCACACCTTCGGAAGGATATATTGGCCTTGGAGACAGTGCAACATAGCTTTGCCACAATGATACCTGGACTCCCAAGAGTTAAATTACGAGGAGAGACTACACAAACTAGGGTTGTATTCTCTGTAATTTAGAAAGTTAAGGGGTGATTTGATCGAAGTTTTCAAGATGTTAAGGGGAGCACATACAGTAGATAGAGGGAAGCTATTTCAGTTGGTTGAGGCATCTAGGGCTATGAGGCACAGGGTAAAAATATTTCTATGCACAAAGGGTATTCTCCTCCACAAACGACAATTGTTGCTGGACCAATTGTTGATTTTGAATCTGGGTTTGATAGATTTTTGTTAACCAGAGGTTAATGGTTCAGTGTCATCATAATAGTGCAAAACACAAACATCTTTCGAAGTCTGACTGAAATAAGAACTAGTTGATGCTGAAGTTCAATTTCTGTGCTATAAACAGTCATTATATGCACTCATTGTATCCAGTGAATCGTCTTTGTTAACCTTAACTGTAGTCATTATCTAGGCTCGTCAGATATAAATTTTTTAAATCTTGCTTCTGAGTCTGATCGTTCCACAGTATTAAAGATCTTGATGGATATGCATCTTGATACACATTTTCATTCCTTGTCCCATCTTTGTTTCAAACCATAAATAGTGTTTCTTTGCTTATTTGAGTCTGTTGGTGGTGTATTTCAGGCTTCTGCTTGTGTGGCTAGTATTAAATGTGTGAGCCCTTAAAACATTTTTTTGTCACAATACCTATTTGAATGCTGCCTTAATTTTCATTTTGGCAGCACAAGTCCGATCTTGTCAGCATCAGACAGCACTTAATCTCCCTCCCAAAATGTGTTTGAAGAACTTGTCTCAATTTTGCGCCTTTTCAGAATTTAAGTTCATTCTAAGGATGTAGTTCACACTTCATGCACATTACGTACTTCTGTCGTCATATTGTGTTCCACTAACTTGGCACACACACACATATCTTGGAATCTACTAAGACCAGGAAGCAACTCTATCTATATTGGGTAGCTAGCTATAGTTTTATTTTAACTGATCCATTTGCCAAGGTCTGGGAACTTGTTCGTTTAAAAATTGATTTTGAAAGTCTTTATTTACAGATATATATACTCACACTACAGATTAAATTATTTTATATTTCACATTTATTTAATTTCCTTTTCTGTTATTCCAAAATCTTTACAATGTTTTTTTATTCATTCATGGATGTGGGAGCCGCTGGCAAGACCAGCATTTATTGCCCATCCCTAATCGCTCTTGAGAAAGTTGGGGTGAGCCACCGCCTTCGAACACTGTACTCTGTGGTGTAGGTACACCCATAGTGCTGCTAGGGAGGGAATTCCAGAATATTCACCCAGTGACAGTGAAGGAATGGCGATATAGTTCCAAGTTAGGTGTGTGTGACTTGGAGGCGAATTTGCTGGTGGTGTTCCAATGCGCCTGCTGCACTTGTTCTTAGAGATCGTGGGTTTGGAAGGAGCCGTGGCAAGTTGCTGCAGTGCATCTTGTAGATGGTACACACTGCAGCCATGGCGCGCCTACAGTGGAGGGAGTGAATGTTTAAGATGGTGGAGTGTGTGCCAATCAAGTGGCCTGCTTTGTCCTGGACATTGTTGAGCTTCCTGAGTTTGTTTTGGAGCTACCCTCATCCAAGTAAGTGGGGAGTACTCCATCACACCCCTGACTTGTGCCTTGTGGATGGTGGGGTGACAGGAGGTAAGCTACTCGCCACAGAATTCCCAACCTCTGACCTGCTCTTGTAGCCGCAGCATTTACATGGCTATTCCAGTTAGGTTTCTGGTCAATTGTGATGTTGATGGTGGGACATTTAGTGATGGTAGTGCCATTGAATGTCAAGGGAAGTTGCCGATTGTTTGGCACTTGTGTGGTACGAATGTTACTACCACTTATCAGCCCAAGCCTGAATGTTGTCCAGGTCTTGCTGCTTGCAGGCGCAGCCTAATTCATTATCTGAGGATTTGCAAATGGAACTGAACATTGTGCAATTATCAGCAAGCATCCCTACTTCTGACCTTATGATGGAAGGAAGGTAATTGATGAAGCAGCTGAAGATGCTTGAGCCTAGGGCACTGCCCTCAGGGACTCCGGTACTGATGTCCTGGAGCTAAGATGATTGGTCTCCAACAACCACAACCACCTTTCTTTGTGCTGGGTATGACTTCAGCCAATGGAGAGTTTTCCTCCTTATTCCCATTGACTTCAATTTTATTTGGATTCCTTGATGCCACACTCCAGTCAAATGCTGCCTTGATGTCAAGGGCACTCTCAACTCACCTCTTCACTTCAGCTCTTTGGTCCATGTTTGGCCCTCGGCTTTAATGAGGTCTGGAGCTGAGTGATCCTGGCAGAACCCAAAATGAGCATAAATGAGCTGAGTAAATGCTGTTTGATAGCACTGTTTATAATGGCTTTCATTATTTTGCTGATGATTGAGAGTAGACTGATGGGTGGTAATTGACCTGATTGGATTTGTCCTTTTTGTGAACAGAACGTACCTGGGCAATTTTCCACATTGTCAAGTAGATGCCAGTGTTTTTTTCTGTACTGGAACAGCTTGGTTACAGCTTAATTCTGGAGCACTAGTCTTCAGCTGTGCAGCCAGGATGGTGTTGGGGCCTATAGCCTTTGCTGTATCCAGTGCACTGAGCCGTTTCTTGATAACCTGTGGAGTGAATCAAATGGGCTGAATACTGGCATCTGTGATAATGGGGACCTCAGGAAAGGCAGAGATGAATCATGCACTTGACACTTAGCTGGACAGTTGCAAACTCTTCAGCCTTGTCTTTTGCACCGATGTGCTGGGCTCCACCAACAGTGAGAATTGGTATGTTCGTGGAGCCTCCTTCTCCAGTTAATTGTTTAATTGTTCACCACCATTCATGACTGGATGTGGCAGGGCTGCAAAGCTCTGTTCTGATCCGTTGGTTGTGGGATCGCTTAGCTCTGTCAATTGTATGCTGCTTCCTCTCTTTAGCATGCATGTAGTCCTGT
Source organism: Heterodontus francisci (assembly GCF_036365525.1). Taxonomy (NCBI): domain Eukaryota; kingdom Metazoa; phylum Chordata; class Chondrichthyes; order Heterodontiformes; family Heterodontidae; genus Heterodontus; species Heterodontus francisci. The sequence continues at coordinate 57,440,767 of NC_090383.1, forward strand.
ATTGCAGCTTCACCAGGTTGGTATCTCATTATTAGGTATGTGTGTTGCTACTCCTGGCATGCCCTCCTATACTTATTGAACCAGGATTGGTCCCCTGATTGATGGTAGAGTGAGGGATATACCAGGCCATAAGGTTACATATTGTGGAAGAATATAATTGTGCTGCTGCTGATGGCTCACAGCACCTCATGAATGCCCATTTTTGAGTTGCCACATCTATTCTAAATCTATCTCATTTAGCTTGATGGTAGTACCACATAACATGATGGAGCGTGTCTTCAGTGTGAAGATAGGACTTCATCTCGACAAGGACTGTGCAATGGTCACTCTTACCAATATTGTCAGGGACAGCTGCATCTGTGACAGTTAGATTGGTGAGGGCGAATTCAAGTCGGTTACTCCCTCATATTGATCTCATCACATGCAGCAGGCCCAGTCTCACAGATAGGTCTCCCCAGGATTTGGCCACCTTGGGCAGTAGTGGTGCTACTGAGCTGCTCTCTGTGATGGAGTACATTCTGTGCCCTTGCTACCCTCACTGTTTCTTCCAAGTGGTGTTCAACATGGAGGAGCACTGATTCGTCAGTTGTGGTAGGTGGTAATCATTTGACCTGATGCTTATGAGACCTCTAGAGTCAATGTTGAGGACTCCCAGAGCCACTCCCTCCTGAATCTATACCGCTGTGCCAGCATCTCTGGTGCGAATATCCTGCCGGTGGGACAGGGCATGGCCAGGGATAGTGATGGACAAGTCTTGGACATTGGCTGTAAGGTATGATTCTGTGAGTATGACTATGTCAGATTGTTGCTTGACTGGACTGTGCGACAGCTCTCACAATTTTGAGTAAGTTCCCAGATGTTGGTGAGGAGGACTTTGCAGTATTGACTGGGCAGGGTCATTTGTCATATCCAGTGCCTAGGTTGGTGCTGGGTGATATGTCCGGATTTATTTTTCTTTGACTTTTGTGTAGCAGTTTGATACAACTGAGTGTCTTGCTAAGCCGGGTCAACCACAGTGCTGTGGGTCTGGAGTCACATGTAGGTAAAAACAGCAGATTTCCTTCCCTCGAGGGCATTAGTAAACCAGATGGGTTTTTACAACAATCAGGTAGTTTCACAGTCATCATTACTGAGACCAGCTTTTATCTTCCAGATTTTTTTTTACTTGAATTTAAATTCTTCCAGCTGCACTGGTGGGATTTGAACTCCTGTTTCCGGAGCATTAGTCCAGGCCTGTAGATTAGTAGTCCAGTAACATTACCACTATGCTTTTGTTCCCTTTTAGTGAACAATATTAATTAATTAAATTGCTATCAGTTTTAATAAATTAATCTTTTGGGCCTCCTTATCTCGAGAGACAATGGATACGCGCCTGGAGGTGGTCAGTGGTTTGTGAAGCAGCGCCTGGAGTGGCTATAAAGGCCAATTCTGGAGTGACAGGCTCTTCCACAGGTGCTGCAGAGAAATTTGTTTGTTGGGGCTGTTGCACAGTTGGCTCTCCCCTTGCGCCTCTGTCTTTTTTCCTGCCAACTACTAAGTCTCTTCGACTCGCCACAATTTAGCCCTGTCTTTATGGCTGCCATAAATTAATAAATTCTTGTTAATTTCATTATTTGAAACCAACATTCCTTCACTTCCCAACATCTAAAATAGACCATTACAATATTATCTTCAGAAGAGAGATTGAGCCTTTACTCTAGAGTTTAGAAGAATGAGAGGAGATCTAATTGACGTATATAAGATGATTAAGGGTATTGACAAAGTAGACATAGAGAGGATGTTTCCTCTTGTGGGGCAATCTAGAATGAGAGGTCATAATTATAGGATAAGGGGGTAGCTGAAAGGGTCGTGGGTCTGTAGAATTCACTACCCCAGAGTATGGTGGATGCTGGGACATTGAGTAAATTTAAGGAGGAGATAGACAGATTTTTAATTAGTAATGGGTTGAAGGGTTATGGAGAACTGGCAGGAAAGTGGAGTTGAAGCTGAGATGAGATCAGCAATGATCGTATTGAATGGCGGAGCAGGCTCGAGGGGCTGAATTGCCTACTCCTGCTCCTAGTTCTCATGTTCATAATACCATATGATTATCTTCATATCAGTGTATTGTGTGAAAATTTTTAAAGCCATAGACTTTGAGCTTGAACTTACCACTTGCAGTTACTACAATTAATAAGTGCACAGTTTGGGGGGAATTTTATGCTCGCCTCTGCGTCGGGTTTAGAGGCAGGGAGAGCATATAATCGGATGGGATGGTGGCCGGTGGTTCCCCACCCCTTTTCTGTCTCCACCCAAATTAAGCTTGGAGCGTGTAGGCCTGTGAATGACCTTCCCGCCCCACCACCAATTCAGGCCCTTAACTGGGCAATTACTGTCCAATTAAGGGCCTCATTCCACCACCGGACTTAGCCCAGCAGCAGGCGGGCCTGTCACTGCACGGGCAGTACGCGAAAGAAACCCATGCAGGTTGCTTGCCAGCTGCGGTGGGGGCCCTCGTTAAAAGGCACTTTGTGCCTGATAGAGGGACCCGGAATCTGGTAGGGGGATGTGGCACTCGGTTACCACACCCACCTCTTGCAGTGGTGCTACTCAGTTATAGAACTGCCGCCATCTGGTTGGCTGGCAGTTCTCAGCAGGGGGACTTCTGCAGCCAGAGTCCTTGACCCCAGTGAAGACCCGCCTCTGTCCACTTAAGTGCCTAATTGGCACTTGATCCAGCAGGCCTTCCCCAGAGGCGGCAACGCGAGGCTCTCGCCAGCACTTTTGGCGATGGTCGAGACCCCATCGCCCGGATAAAATCCCAGCCATAGTTTCATTGAGTCACTAGAAATTAGTTGGCTTGACAATGTATTATACATTACATGGGATAATGTAGTATATTCTCTGACTCAACATGATCAATACCATAGCAAATGTTATGGTATTTATAATTGTTAAATTGGAGCAATAGCAGCCTTTTCATTGTTGAGTTGTACAGTTTACGTTTAGTGAAGAATGTGTCGAAACACATTCAGAGAAAATTATAGACTACACCTTTGTAGCTCCTCTGATTTTGGCCTTTTGTGCACTCCTGACTTTAATCACTCCACTGTTGGTGGCCATGCCTTTAAGCTCCCAAGACCCTAAGCTCTCGAATTCCTTCCCCAAGCCTCTCTGACTCTTGACCTCTTTTTTCCCTCCTTAAAGATGCCCCTTAACCTACCTCTGGCCAAACTTTTGGCCATCTCTAATATCTCAAGACTTGATGTCAAATTTTGTTTGATAACATTTCTGTGAAATGCTTTGGGACGTTTTACTACTTTAAAGGCACTATATAAATAGATGATGTTGTTGTTGTGGTGGTGGTGTATGTGTAAGTGTGGAATTTCTTCTGCAGACAACACTGCTAGATCTTGATGCCTTGGCAAGACATCTCGCTGACTGCATTCGCAGGTTGGTCACCAAAATTTTAGAAGTATTTCTCGGGACAGTATTATGTTATTGCATTGTTGCATATTAATTTCTCTTCCCTTCTCCTTTTGTAGCAGAGAAATTCTTGATCAACAGGACAGTAGTACTGAAGATGATGGGCTTACAGGACTCTTGCGACTGTGTACTGTGGTCATAAAGCACAAGCCTCCATTTAAATTCTCCCGAGAAGGACAGGTAATCAACTTGTATTTTAGAGTGAAACCTACAGCACAGTGGGAGATTACTCAGCCTGTTGTGCCTGTGCTGGCTTTTTGATAGAGCAGTTGTGCTTGGTCCCACATCCCAGCTTTTTGCCCATAATCTTCTAAGTTCCTCATCCTTAAATACCTGTACAGCTCTCTTTTAAAATTATCTGTGGAATCAGCTTCCACTACCTTTTCAGCTGGAGTGTTCCAAATCCTGACAACTTTGAGTGAAAACATTCCTCCTGATCTTCCCTCTAGGTCTTTTTTCTAATGATTTTGAATCTATGACCACTAGTTATTGATCCACTCACCAAAGTGAGTATTTTTCCCCTACTTCATCTATCAAAACCTCTATTAGGTCATCGCTTAACCTTCTTTGTTCACCAGGATGTTGCCTGGGCTGGAGCATTTCAGTTATGAAGAGAGACTGAAAAAGCTAGGGTTGTTTTCCTTAGAGCAGGGAAGACTGAGAGGGGCCTGATTGAGGTATACAAAATTATGAGGGGCATTGATAGGTTAGATAGGAAGAAACATTATCCCTTCGTGGAGGGGTCAATAACTAGAGGCATAGATTTAAGGTTAAGGGACAGGAGGTTTAGAGGCGATTTGAGGAAAATCTTTTTCACCCAGAGGGTGGTTGGAATCTGGAACGCACTGCCTGAAGAGGTGGTAGAGGCAGGAATCCTGACAACATTTAAGTAGTATTTAGATGAGCACTTAAAATGCCATTGCATACAAGGCTACAGGCCAAGTGCTGGAAAATGGGATTAGAATAGTTAGGTGCTTGATGGCCGGCACAGCCGCAATGGGCCGAAGGGCCTGTTTCTGTCCTCTCTGACTCTGAAAATGGTCCTAAGTTTTCCAACTTCTCATAACTAAAGTCCTTCATCCCTAGTAACATTCTGGTACACCTCCTTTGTACCCCCTTCAAGACCTTTACATTCTTCCTGAAGTGTATTTGCTAGGAAAGAGTCATTAAAAAGAAAACACTTTACATTTGAAGCGAGTGAGGTGCTAATTCTGAAAAAATTACTGAGACTTTTATGTTCTCTTTTAACATTGTGACTGAATTGCTAGTAGTAATCACAAAGCTCGATATTCTTGGTTCAGTGGGGGCAGAATACTCATTGAAATTTCATAGAATTTTTCAACTGAACAGGGAATCCCTTTACTTCTCCAAAAGCTGCCAATGTAATTAGTTTCAAGTTTGACTTACTTTCACATGCTGATATCTGCAATAATATTGTAAGTAAAAATGTACTGAAACCAACAGTTACCCATCAAAAGTGGGGATCACAAAATCCAAAGTGTAAAAAAAAATTGCAGATAAACTTGCTGAGATTTATTTTACATGTTCATGTTTTAATTTTTCCAGTTATTTAAATATTGCATGCTATTAAGGAACTAAATCTACTAATTCATGAGATAAATTACAAAAGGAGTGAAGTAAAGATAAAATTGGAATATCAAGAATGTGCTTTCCCTGACGACACAGATATACAATTTTGCTGATCAAGTATGAAGCAGAAAGCTGTACCATCTGGTGCTATCCTACCAATTTACTGATATAAATCAGCACTGGACGAGTAATCCAGAGACCCAGGCTAATGTTCTGGGGGCACAGGTTCAAAGCCTACCAGAGCAGCTGGTGGAATTTAAATCTAATTGATAAATGTAATTAACTAATTAAAAGATCTAGAGTTGAAATCTAGTCTCAGCAATGGTGCCATGAAACTATCAATGATTGTCGTAAAAACCCATCTGGTTCACTAATGTTCTTTAGGCAAGAAGATTTGCTGGTCTGGCCTACACGTGACTCCAGACCCATACCAGTATGGTTGACTCTTAACTGCCCTTTAAAATGGCCTAGCAAACCACTCAGTTCAAGGGCAACTAGGGATGGGCAATAAATGCTGGCCTGCCAGCCACACCCACATCCCATTTAGTTTAGTTTAGTTTAGAGATACAGCACTGAAACAGGCCCTTCGGCGCACCGAGTCTGTGCCGACCATCAACCACCCATTTATACTAATCCTACACTAATTCCATATTCCTACCACATCCCCACCTGTCCCTATATTTCCCTACCACCTACCTATACTAGGGGCAATTGCTACTGGCCAATTTACCTATCAACCTGCAAGTCTTTGGCATGTGGGAGGAAACCGGAGCACCTGGAGAAAACCCACGCAGACATAGGGAGAACTTGCAAACTCCACACAGGCAGTACCCAGAATTGAACCCGGGTCGCTGGAGCTGTGAGGCTGCGGTGCTAACCACTGCGCCGCCATGAAAGAAAAAATTAATTCTGCTTTTTTCAAAAATAGCAGTACAGAACATGTCTGTTCAAGGTGTGTTAGTCAGCTGAATGGATTTTAGTGCTTTCTAAATACAGAGTGCCCAAAGCAAATATTTCATCTGCTTTTATTGTAGGAATTCCTAAGAGATGTGTTCAATCTCCTGTTTTTACTGCCAAGCCTGAAGGACAGACAACAACCAAAGTGCAAGTCCCATTCCTCCAGAGCAGCAGCCTACGATTTGCTAGTGGAAATGGTGAAGGGCTCAGCAGAAAACTACAGGTTGCTACACAACTGGGTGATGGCGCAGCACATGCAGTGTAAGAAAAATTTATAATAGTGCATGAAAAAAAGATTAAATGGACTAAATTCAAAGAAATGAGGAAACAAAGTAAATGAGTTTAAGAATGATGCATAGCAACTTTTCAACAACATCTAGAAGGAACGTCATTAAAGGAATTTTGTTGCGTATATAGGACAAATATATACATAGGTCAGCATGCTAGAGACTAATAGAAGTGACCTTAAATGGCTAACATGGCTTCAGAAGGAAAAGATCCTGCCTAATCAAGCTACTTAACTTTGAGGAAGTGACAACCAAAGTGGACTGTGGTGAAACTCTTGAGTTTGTGTACGTAGATTTCCAAAAGGCATTTGAAGATCTTTCATGTGCAAGGTTAATAGTTAATATCAAAACTGAGAGATGACAGGTAGAACTTGAATAGATGAGCAATTGGCTGTAGGGTAGAAAACAACAGATATTCGTGATGAGTTATATTGCGGTGGAAGGAAGTACTGAGTGGGGTGTCCCAGGGCTCTATGTTGGGACCACTACCATTTCATTTCTAACTTAGGTCAATAACTTGGATTCAGAAGCTCTAAGACAAGTTTGTCAAGTTTTGGAGATGATCCCAAACTTGGAGGTGCATTTGAATAGAAATTATGAAACAAGTTGGACAAAATGAGTGTGCCAAACAATTAGATTTGAAACTTATGGCAGAAAAGTGTGAAGCAGTACAACAACTTACATTTGTACACTAAGCATAGGAAACAAAAATGGATAACACACTCCACAAATGGTATTGAAGTAGCTACAGATAAAACAGAAAGAGACCTAGGAACCTTAGTATGGTTGACAGTCAACAGGTCCAATCAATACAGAGCAGCCATCAACAAAGCCATTTGGATGTTGAACCACGTAGCCAAAACAGTAGAATACAAACAAGTGAAAATCATGATCAGTTTGTGCAGTCCTCTGGTTAGAACGTATCTTGAGCATTGTATCCATTTGTGGTTGCCAGGAAGCAAGTGAGATATTCAAGTGCTGGAGGCACTGGGAAGAGCATCTCATTCTTTGTATCGGGGGGTTGAAATATGTGGAAAGGCTGGAGAAATTTGGACTTTTCAGCTTGGAAAGGAAACCTCTGAGACCTATTTAGAGATATACAAGATAGTTATTGGAGTGAAAAAGCTAAATCTGGAATACTACTTTAAGTTAAATCATGAGAGTAAGACAAAGGGATATGGGTTTAAATTTGTAAAAGGTAAATTTAGAGCTGATACCAAGAAGTTGTTTTTGTCACAGTGATCATGAGATGAAATTAACTTCCAAAAAGGGTAGTAGGGATGAAAATCCTGCAGTCATTGAAAAACAATTAGAAGCAGCAGATGGGGAGGGGAGGAATTGGGTCTTTTTAGGTGGATCTGTTAAGACTAAACAAATGGTTTTCCTGATCCATAATCATCTTTGATTTTGCAAATAGTTCAGCTATTATAAATTCCCAAGCATGCTGTCGATTTTTTTTTTTAAACGGACGTATGACAATGTTGAATAGGGGAACATAATCATAATTGTCGTTTTGTACAGAACTTGAGTATTGATCAAAATAGGAGACATTTTGTCGAAGCTTTTCATCTTGCACTCGACAATTGCAAGAATACCAATGTAAGGGAAAGCAACAAATTTATACTGTATGAGAAGAGTGTACTGATTGGTTGGCAAGTTGACTGTGGTAGAGGCATTGCCATGGAGTATGCAGCAGTTTATGGTGACCGACATTTAACTGCCAAGCCTTGTTTGAAATTTAAACCAGGCAACTTGACTCTGGTCAACTGTTTTGAGTTTTACAAGCACGGGCTGATTGAATACGGTCTGTACCTTGCCCATTGCGAAAAGCAGAAGAGACATGTCATTTGATACGATCTGCCAGTCTTTGGGATGTACGGCCTATATACCTTCCATCATATTGGCATTGAAATTCATATATCCCATTACTCATTTGTGTGATGGCAGAACATCTTTCTGGCTTGACGGCAGCATCCTGTTAGTGGAGAACACCACACGTGTTGTTACTGCATAGTAGCAACGTGAAACAGCTAGCTTCACCTGTTGCTCAAATTTTTGGGATGCATCAACCTTCCAGGGTAATTTGAGGTAGAATGGGCACTTTTCAGGGCTGAAAATGATGACCCTCAGCCCATTCATAAGTTTGTGCGATATACAGCAAGAAATGATCTGTTCATACAGGATGCCTTTGATTTGCCCTATTTCAGCATCAAGCCTGCATGGTGAGCCAATAGCTCATGCCCTATTTACAAGGTTGTTGATTAAGGCCCATCTTGCAGCAAATGAAACTGTAAGAATCCCAACGTGTGTATTGACCAGTGAAGGTAGGCTTGCGGTAGACTCTGGTAGAGAGCCCCTTAGCAGATTTCTCAACTAGTACATCAAGGAAAGGGCCCAGTCTGCCTCAGATTATCCTAGGTAACTGAGTATAGGCCCAATTTACTCAGCCTTTCATCATAGGACAACCCTGTCATCCCAAAAACCAATCTAGCGAACCTTGGCTATATGGTCTCTAGGGCAAGTACGTCTTTCCCTAGATATGGAGACCAAAACTGTGCATAGTACTCCAGATGTGGTCTCACCAAAGCCCTGTACAATTGGAGCAAAACTTCCTTATTCTATTACTCTAATCCCCTTGCGATAAATGCCATTTGCCTTCCTAATTGCTTGTTGTCCCTGCATGCTAACTTTGTGTTCCCTATACAAGTACACCCGAGTCTCCTTGAACATCAACATTTAGAAGTTTCACACCTTTTTAAAAAGAAAAAATTCTGCTTTCTTATTATTACTACCAAAGTGAATAACCTCACACTTCTCACGTTTTACTTCTGCCACCTTATTGCCTACTCACATAACCTGTCTATATCTCTTTACAGCCTCTTTGTGTCGACCTCACAGCTTACATTCCCACCTAGCTTTTGTATTGTCAGAAAGTTTGAATACATTACTCTCAGACTCTTCATCTAAGTCAGTAATATAGACTGTAAATAGCTGATGTCCCAGCACTGATCCTTGCAGCACCTTACTAGTTACAGCCTGCCAAGTTGAAAATGCCCCATTTATCCCTACTCTTTCTGCCCATTAACCCAATCCTGCATCCATACTAATATATTAGCCCCAAGTCCATGAGCCTTTTTCTTGCACATTAACCTTTTGTGTGGCACCTTATCAAATGCTTTTTGGAAATCCAAATATACTACATATTATTGGTTCCCCTTTAACCACTCGACTAGATACATTCTCAAAAAACTCTAATAAATTTGTCAAACACGATTTCCCTTTCGTAAAACCATGTTGACTCTGTCTGATCATACTATGATTTATAGAATCATACAAACATAGAATCGTTACAGCACAGAAGAATGCCATTCGACCCATCATGTCCGTGCTGGCCCTCCCAAGGAGCAGTTCATGTACTGCCACTCCCCCACCCTCTTGCCTCATCCCTGCACGTTCCTCCCCTTCAGATATTGAGTATTTAGAAAATGTAGAACAATTCACAGCACAGAAGGAGGCCACTCTGCCCATCGTGTCTCCGCCAACCAAATACCCACCCAGCCTAATCCCATTTTCCAGCAGTTGGTCCGTATCCCTGGAAATTAAGGAACTTCAGGTGCATATCCAGACACCTTGTAAATGAATTGGGAGTTTCTGCCTCTACTATCCTTTCAGGCAGTGAGTTCCAGACCCCTACAGCCCTCTGGGTGAAAAATTCTTTCCTCATCTGTCCTCTAATCCTTCTGCCATTCACTTGAAATATATGCCCCCTTGTCACTGACTCCTCTGCTAAGGGAAATAGGTCCTTCCCATTCACTGTAACCAGGCCCCTCACAACCTTGTACACCACAATCAAATCTTCCTTCAGCCTCCTCTGTTCCAAGGAAAACAACCCCAGCCTATCCATTCTTCCAGTTCTGGCAACATCCTCTTAAAGCTCCTCTGTACCCGCTCTAGTGCAAATGCATCCTTTCTCTAATGAGGTGACCAGAACTGCACACATTACTCAAGTTATGGCCTAACTAGTGTTTAATATAGTTCCAGCATAACCTCCCTACTCTTATATTCTATGCCTTGGCTAATAAAGGAAAGTATTCCATATGCCTTCTTAACCACCTTATCAACCTATCCTGCTACCTTCAGGACATGCACTCCAAGGCCCTTCAATTCCTCTACACCTTTCTGTATCCTCCCATTTATTGTGTATTCGTTTGCCTTGTTTGACCTCCCCAAATGCATCACCTCACACTTGTCCGGCTTGAATTCCATTTGCCACTTTTCTGCCCACCTGATCCATTGATGGCTTCCTACAGTCTATAGCTTTCCTCTTCGCCATTGACCACACAGCCAATTTTTGTGTCATCTACAAACTTCTTGATCATGCCTCCTACTTTTTAAGTCCAAATCATTAATATATACCACAAAAAACAGGGAACCTAGTACTGAGCCCCGCAGAACCTCTAAGTGCATTGTTAAAACTTCCTTAATAGATTCCAGCATTTTCCCGACAACTGATGTCAGACTAACTGGCCTGTAGTTCCCTGTTTTCTGTCTCCCTCCTTTCTTAAATAGTGGTGTTATATTTGCTAACTTCCAATCCACTGGGACCGTTCTAGAATCTACAGAATTTTGGAAAATCATAAGCAGTGCACGCACTATCTCTGCAGCTACCTTTTTCAGAAGCCTTGGATGTAGGCCATCGGGTCTTGGGGATTTGTTAGCTTTTAGTCCTTTAAGCTTCTCCAATACTTTTTCTCTACTGATATTAGTTGTCTTATGTTTCTCACTCTTAATAGCCCCTTGGTTACTCTCTATTTCTGGTATGTAATTTATGTCTCGTACTGTGAAGACATGCAAAATATTTGTTCAATATCTCTGCCATTTCCTCATTCCCTGCAATAATTCCTGTCTCTGCCTCTAAAGGATCAACATTTACTTTAGCTACTCCCTTTTTTTTCATATACTATAAAGGTTTAACAATCTTGCACTAAGGCCGACTGTCCATCAGACCAGGTTTGCAAATTTTTACCAGCTTCCTGTCCCCATCTTAATTCTTTCAATGGTCTCTTCTCAGTCTATGTCTGCAACCTCCTGCAACATTTGGTATTCGGACAGTGGCCTTTTGATGATTTCCCTCCCTCCCTATGCTCCACTAATAGTGACTGTCTTCAGCCACCATACCCTTCCTCCCTAAACCCCTCTGCCTCTATTCTCTCTCCACCGTGTATACCTTTTTTCTAACCCCCATCTCTGACCAACCTTCCTAAATCTCCCACCATGGCTCAACATCTGATGCTTTATACATTCTATTCATTTGCTCTTTTTCCCCCTCTCTGTAAAGTGTCTTTGCACTTTTAACACAGAAAATGTATAATGTAAATGCAAAGCTTTCATGTTAATACAGAATATCTTTTTTATTGCAAGGTATTGGTTCTTCCTTTTAAAAAAAAAACTTCATGTTGACAAAGTAAATTTAATATACATTGATTGGGGTGCATTACTTGATTTTTTTGCTTAATGGAGAAAAAAACTCCTGTCATCATCTGTGATCCTCATCACTTCTATCCTTTATGGTATTGATTTAAACCCTTAAGTTGATGACTAAGAGAAGGAATGAAAGCTGATGGACCACCGACATCGACCTAGGCACTGGAAACGGCAACAGCAAACCCAGCCCTTTTGACCCTGCAAAGTCCTCCTTACTAACATCTGGGGCCTTGTGCCAAAACTGGGAGAGCTGTTCCATTGACTAGTTAAGCAACTTCCTGACATAGTCATGGAATCATACCTTGCAGACCATGTCCCATTCCATCTGCCACGTTCTTGCCCACTCACTACGTCTATCCAAATCCCCTTAAAGTCGCTTTGCATCTTCCTCACAACACTAGTTTTGTGTCATCTGCGAATTTGGAAATATTACATTTTGTCCCCACATCCAAATCATTGATATATACAGCTGGGGCCCTAGCACTGATCCCCGCTAGTCATAGACTGCCAACGCAAGAATGACCCATTTATTCCTACTTTCTGCCTGTTAACCAATCCTTAATCCATGCCAGTATATTACCTCCAATCCCATGTGCTTTAATTTTGCTAACTAACCTCCTGTGAGGGACTTTATCAAAAGCCTTCTGAAAATCCAAGTATACCACGTCCACCAACTCCCCTTTATCAATTCTGTTAGTAACATCCTCAAACAAACTCAACAGGTTCATCAAACATGATTTCTCATTCATAAATCCATGTTGACTATGCCCAATCAGATCATTATTATCCAAGTGTCCATTTATCACATCCTTTAGAATAGATTCTAGCATTTTCCCAACAACTGATGTAAGCCTAAAGGTCTGTAATTCCCTGTTTTCTCTCTCCCTCCCTTCTTAAATAGTGGGGTGACATTCGCTACCTTCCCCTAGCAAAGCTGTTCCAGTACAGCTGCAACACTGGCATCTACCCAGCAATGTGAAAAATTGCCCAGGTATGTCCTATGCACAAAAAGCAGGGCAAATCCAACCGCCCTATCCGTCTACTTCCGATCATCAGAAAAGCGATGGAAGGGGATATCGACAGTGCTATCTAGTAGCTCTTGCTCAGCAATAAGCTGCTCACTGACGCTCCGTTTGGGTTCTGCCAGGGCTAGTCAGCTCCTGACCTCATTACAGCCATGGTCCAAACATGGACAAAAGAGCTGAATTGCAGCGGTGAGATGAGAGTGACTGCCCTTGACATCAAGGCAGCATTTGACCGAGTATGGCATCAAGGAGCCCTAGCAAAACTGGAGTCAGTGGGAATCGGGGAAAACTCTCCACTGGTTGGAGTTATACCTAGCACAAAGGAAGATGGTTGTGGTTGTTGAAGGTCAAGCATCTCAGTCCCAGGACATCATTGCAGTCGTTCCTCAGGGTAGTGTCCTAGGCCCAACCAGCTTCAGCTGCTTCATCAATGACCTTCCCTCCATCATAAGGTCAGAAGTAGGGATGTTCGCTGATGAATGGTGCTGAACATTGTGCATTCATGACGACTCATACTGAAGCAGCCCATGTCCATATGCAGCAAGACCTGGCCAACATCCAGGCTAGGGCCGATAAGTACCAAACAAGAGAGAATCTAACCATCTCCCTTTGACGTTCAATGGCATTACCATTGCTGAATTCCCCCACTATCAACATCCTGGGGGTCACCATTGACCACAAACTGAACTATGGCTACAAGAGCAGGTCAGAGGCTGGGAATTCTGCAGCGAGTAACTCAACTCCTGTCTCCCCATTGCCTATCCACCAACTACCAGAAGCAAGTCAGGAGTATGATGGAATACTCTCCGCTTGCCTGGATGGGGGCAGCTCCAACAACACTCAAGAAGCCCGATACTATCCAGGACAAAGCAACCCGCTTGATTGGTACCCCATCCACCCCCTTCAACATTCACTCCCTCCACCACTGACACACAGTTGCAGCAGTGTGTACCATCTACAAGATGCACTGCAGCAACTCACCAAGGCTCCTTCATCAGCATCTTCCAAACCCCTGACCTCTACCACTTAGAAGGAATTGGGCAGCAGATGCAAGGGAACACCACCACCTGCAAGTTCCCCTCCAGGCTACACACCATCCTGATTTGGAACTATATCATCGTTCATTCACTGATGCTGGGACAAGATCCTGGAACTCCCTTCTTAACAGCACTGTTGGTGTACCTAGACCCCAAGAACTGCAGCAGTTCTATAGAAATACATATACACAATGTCACAATAAAGTGAAAGCTTCAAAGACTAAAAGTTGGCAATTTTCTATCAAAGTAACCTGTTTGAGTTCTGAAAGGAATAAGATAAGTAAAAGATAAAATTATTAATTTTGTGATGCATTTTTCAATGGCTGGCACAAGTTGATGTAATCGTTTTTGAACAATAGCACTATTATTTTAAGTTGAACTCTTTTTTAATATAGCATCTCACGCACCATACAAGTGGGATTACTGGCCTCATGATGATGTACGAGCTGAGTGCAGGTTTGTGGGTTTGACGAATCTTGGAGCGACCTGTTACTTGGCTTCCACCATTCAACAGCTGTATATGATACCGGAGGCCAGGCAGGCAATTTTTACAGCTAAGGTAAGTACTGTTGAAATATTGCATCTGCTTGATGTATAAAGTATGTATGTTGATGAATCCAATCAAGGATCAATCCAGAGGTTAAAGTATGTTACTTTATAAATATACGAGTAAAAATTAAAAATTCATTTTGTTGTGATTCCTCATAAACATTAAGCTCTTAAATGGATTTTTTTAGCCTTGATTTTATCTTGGAGAAGGTAAACAACTCAGTTTGCATTGTAAGATCATAGATTTATTGTTTTAACCTATGGATATAACCTAATAATAGGAATATTATTTCCAGTCTTTACATTGGGGTTGTGCATATTTAATATTCATTTTTAACTAGAACTAGCAAAGTTGCTGTTGTCAATTATTTGAAAATCTCTAGAAAAGTTAGTTTAAGAGTTGACTCTTGCTCCTATATAGGGATGCTCTTTTAGGACATCTCTCCCTTCTTCCAGGATGCAAGAAAAAGCAAGTAAACTAATAGGAAATTTTTCTATCACGTCTAGGGGACAACCTTTCCTTCATATGTGTGCAGCATTTGTCTTTATTTTCTCTGAACTCTCCCTTTTGTTCCATTTGAGCCGAATATAATGCACACTTTTTTTTTAAAGGAAAAGCAGTCTCCAGCCATAATTTATTATTTTTTCAGGATCTTAAAACTATACAATGCCTTACCTCTGTTGCTTTCCTCCTGTAACAATCAAGCTTTTAAAACTCAAGCTTGCCATCATGTAAGGCATTTAGGAGCCTTCAACTTTCATCTTAGTTTGTCTCACATTCAGAAACTGCAGGTAACTAATTCGACAGTACAACGCAGTAACATTGTAACTTGAATTAGTAATCAATATTTGTCGTGTATATACCAAGGCAACAGCAATGTGATTCAACTTTCATTTTATAAGCTGGATCACATTCTGAAAATGTAAGCTGCAAACCAAACAGTGAATGTATAGGAATAACTTAGTTCCTCGCACTGATGGTAAATCTGATTTCTGGCTCAATACACTAATCTAAGCATAGAAACATAGAAAGATTTAGCACACGAGGATGCTACTTGGCCCATTGTGCCCATGCTGGCTGAACAAGAGCTATCCAGCCCAGTCCCACCTTCCAGCTCTTGGTCCATAGCCTTGTAGGTTACGCACCTCAAGTGTATATCCAAGTGTTTTTGAACTGCAATGATGGTTTCTGCCTCTACCACACTTTCAGACAGCGAGTTCCAGACCCCACTCTGGTTGGAAAAATTTATTCTAGTTAATCCTTCTACCGATTACTTTAAATCTGTGCCCCTGGTTATTGACCTCTCTGCTAAATGAAATAGATCCTTCCTATCCACTCTATCTAGGCCCCTCATAATTTTATACATCTCAACTAAATCTCCCTTCAGCCTCCTCTGTTCCAAAAAAAGTCAAGTCCTGCTATCCAATCTTTCCTCATAGTTAAAATTCTCCCTTTCTGGCAACATCCTCATAAATATGCTCTTTATCCTCTACTGCAATCACATCCTTCCTGTACATGGTGACCAGAATGTATGCAGTACTCTAGCTGCAGTCTACTGTTTTATACAATTCAAATTTGTTGCTTTCCTTCTCCAGCAATGAATTTCTACAATTAACAACTTGCAAACACTTTTGAATAAAAGTAGAAAAGCAACATATTTAAATGGAGAGAGTTTGCAGAACTCTGAGATGCAGAGGGATCTGGGTGTCCTAGTACACGAAACGCAAATTAGTATGCAGTTACAGAAAGTGGTTAAGAAGGCAAATGCAATGTTGTTGTTTATTGCAAGGGGAATGGAATATAAGAGAGAGATGCTTTGCTATAGTTGTGCAGAGCACTGTTGAGACCATATCTAGAGTATTGTGTACTGTTTTGGTCTCCTTAATTAAGAAAGGGTATAATTGTATTGGAAGCAGTTCAGAGCAGGTTCACTCGACTAAATCCTGGGCTGAGAGGGTTATCCTATGAGGAAAGGTTGGACAGGTTGGGCCTGTAGTCATTGGAGTTTAGAAGGATGAGAAGTGACCTTATTGAAATTGTTATGATCAGATGAGGAGGGGTCGCAAGGCTCCCCTCTTGACCTTCCTCTTGTTTGACCGCAACAGGTTTTATTTTTTAAACCGTGGTTGTGCTTACAACTTCAGTGAGTGTTTTACCTTTGTTGTGATCGTAAAGAACCAATTGGACAAGTTTTCTTAAGTTTAAACAAGGAAGAGGTGAGTTTATTGTACTTAGAGAAAAAAGCGAAACCCGATCTACATAAAATAAAATTATGCTACACTTTCACGCACGCACACGCGAATCATACACTCATAGACTACAGAGTGATAAATAGTTTGGTTTGGATTAGAGTCCAGAACAAGTAGAAATTAATGCACAGTCTGTGGGGTTGGATGATTCTGTTGTCTTCCAGCTGAAGTTGTGATCTTGAAGTCCTGCCTGGCTAAGGATTTTCTTGGAGACAGAATTGTAGGTGGCTTTTTTCCCCCTCTGTCTCTGTCTGTAGTAATCACTAGGCTTGGATGGTCCACAGCTGCAAATGTTATCAGGGGAGAGAGAGAGAGACATACAGTCCCACTGGGGTCCTGCCTGGTTAGCACATGAAGCCTCTGCTTCAAGTTCTCAGTTGCTTGTCTGCAGTTTTACATAGCCTTGGGGGACAGTCACATGGTTCTCTCAATCCCCTTTGTTTTTAATAAGGTCCAAAGTCTAAAACCCAAAACCCCACTCAGGTGATATTGTCAGTGTTTAGGTCCTGGAGGGACATCTCCACTCATGAATGCCTCAAGATGGCTTTGAATATCCTGCTAATGAGGGTAATCCGGTAATCTACTCAGCCAAGGTACTGTCCTCGCTGGGCTTCTTGTTAGACATGTGTCTCCAATTTGATGTCCTGGAATGTAAGGTATTTCAGATGCAAATTGCAGTGGCCATCTTGGCTGCCAAATTTTTAAAAGTTAACTGTAGGATTCCAGTGTTTTTTTTTCATTAGAAGTTTAATGCAGGTTTCCAACCAATGAATTAAAAAATCCTCATTTGGCAAAGCAGGTTTTCTTGACAAAGCATACAAGATCCTGAGGTGACATGACAGGGATGTTGAAAGGATGTTTCCCCTTGTGGGAGAGACTAAAACTAGGGGACACAGTTTGAAAATGAAGGGTTTCACATTTAAGACAGATGAGAAATTTTTTTCTCTGAGGGTCATGAGTCTGTGGAACCTTCTTCCCCGGAGAGTGGTGGAGGCAGGGTCATTGATGTTTTTAAGGCAGTGTTGGACAGATTCTTGACAAACAAGGGAGTCAAAGGGTGTCAAGGAGCAGGCAGGAAAGTGGAATTGAGTCCACAAACAGATCAGCTATGATCTTATAGAATGGCGCAGCAGGCTGAAGGGGCTGAATGGCCTATTACTGCTCCGAGTTCGTATGTTTGTAGCACCATGCCTGTAGCCAGAGAGGACTAGAAAGTGATGGTCAAAGCTTCTGCTATTTCTACCCTTGATTCCATTAGCAGTCTGGGATACATTTAATCAGGGCTGTTGATTTATCCTCTTTCAAGAATTCTAAATGCCATGAGATTTCCTCCCTCACCATGTATATCCCATCCAACACTGCTCCTCCTTAACTACAATGACTGCTTCATCTCTTTCTTTTGTGGAAACAGACACAAAATATACATTAAGAACCATACCTGTGTCTTCCGCCTCTACGCACGTTACCTTTTGGTCTCTAATTTTTTTTTTATTTTAGAGATACAGCACTGAAACAGGCCCTTCGCCCCACTGAGTCTGTGCCGACCAACAACCACCCATTTATACTAACCCTGCAGTAATCCCATATTCCCTACCACCTACCTACACTAGGGGCAATTTACAATGGCCAATTTACCTATCAACCTGCAAGTCTTTGGCTGTGGGAGGAAACTGGAGCACCCGGTAGAAACCCACGCGGTCACAGGGAGAACTTGCAAACTCCGCACATGCAGTACCCAGAATCGAACCCGGGTCCCTGGAGCTGTGAGGCTGCAGTGCTAACCACTGCACCACTGTGCAGCCTCTCTTTCCTTAGTTATCCCCTTGCTCCTTATGTATTTATACATGGTTGGGTTTTCCTTGATTTTACTTGCCAATGTTTTCTCTTGCCCTCTCTTTGCTTTCTTAATTTCCTTTTTAATTTCACCCCTACACTTTCTATACTCCCCTAGGTTTTCTGCAGGATTCAGCTTTTGGCATAATGACATAAGCTTTCTTTATACGTCTTACCCTACTCTGTATGCTCTCTGACATCCAGGGAAACCAAATTTGTGAGTCCCAGCCTTTTTCCTTGTGGATACCTATTTGTTCTGAACCCTCTTTTGCTCCTCCTTGAATGCCTTCCACTGCTCTGACATTAATTTACCTTCAAATAGCTGTTTCCTGTCCACTTTTGCCAAATCACATCTCGGTTTAGTAAAATTGGCCTTTCCTCAGTTTAAAACTTATACCCTTTCCCTGGCTTTTTCCTTTTTCTTAACTATTCCAAATTTAACTGAATCATGATCACTACTAAAAAATGCTCTTCCCGTGACCCAAACTATGTCCAGCACTGCCTTTCTCTCTCTTACAATGATGCTGAAAATCTGAAATAAAAACAGAAAATGCTGGAAATACTCAGCAGGTCTGACACATACGTTAGAGAGACACAGTTAACGTTTCAGTCTGTAGCCTTTCATCAGAACTGGGAAAAGGTAGAAATTAATAGGTATTGGGCAAGTGAAAGTGGGGAAGGTGGGAAGAAGAACAAAAGAGAAGGTCTGAGAGGGTGGAGGGCAGGAGAGATTAAATGACAAAAGACTTCATGGTGCAAGACCAAAGGGAGTGATAATGAGATAAGTAAAGAAAAAATTTGACAAGAGGAGGTGTGAATGGCAGGATAGTTGCCTTCTGAATGTAAAGTAAAGGAAATAAAGAAACAAGAGGCAAAACAAAGCAAAGAAACACAAAACAAAATGGGGGCAGAGGTTATGATCTAAAATTATTGAACTCATTGGTGAGTCCAGGATGCCCAGTCAAAAGAGCTGGGGTTGAGCTTCATTGAAACGCTGTAGCAGGCCAAGAACAGAACAGTCAGAATGGGAGCAAGGTGCAGAATTAATATGAAGGGCGACTGGAAGCTTGAGGACTGAACGGAGGTGTTCTGCAAAGCGGTCACCCAATCTGCGTTTGGTCTCCCCGATGTAGAGGAGACGACATTGTGAGCAGCAAATACAGTATACTAAATTGAAAGAAGTGCAAGTAAAACACTTTCGCTTGGAAGGAGTGTTTGGGGCCTTGGAAGGTGAGAAGGGAGGAGGTAAAAGGGCAGGTGTTGCATCTCCTGCACTTGCATGGAAAGGTGTCATAGGAAAAGGAGTGGATGTTGAGGGTGGCTGTAGAATGGACGAGGATGTCGTGGAGGGAACAGTCCCTTCGGAATGCGGGGAGGGGAGGAGAGGTAGTGTTTGGTAGTGGCATCATGCTGGAGGTGGCGGAAATGGCGGAGGTTGATCCGTTGAATCCTATGGTGGTTCTGGGAGGGAAGAGAAGGGGCGAGAGCAGGAGTGTGTGAAAAGAATGGACACATTTGAGGGTCTTGTCACCCACAATGGGGGTGCGGGGTGTCCTCGGTTGAAGGAAAAGCAAGACCTATCGAAAGCACTAGTATGGAAGGTTGCATTATCTGAAAAGATGAAATGGGGACTGAGAAACTGGGAGAATGGAATAGAGTCCTTACAGGAAGCAGTGTGTGGAAGTGTACTCAAGGTAGCTAGGAATGTGCCACTTCTCTTTTTGGGCTTGCTCTGTCCTGGCTAAACAGAACTGCATTTTAAGAATTCTGCCCCTCTGTACCCTTTGAACTGAATTAACCCAGTTAATAATATGTTGGAATCCCCTACTATTACTGCCCTTTTGTTTCTGCACTTCTCAGCAATTTGCCAACTATTTTGCTCTTCTATTTCCTTCTGACTATTTGGGGGTCTATAGTATACTCCCAGCAGTATGTCTGCCCCTTTTTAGTTCCTGAGTTCAACCCATATGGCCTCATTTGTTATAAAAACAAAATACTGTGGATGCTGGAAGTCTGAAATAAAAACAAAGTGCTGGACATACGCAGCGGGTCTGGCAGCATCTGTGGAGAAACAGAGTCGACGATTCGAATTGGATCTGACTCTTCAGAATTGAAGGAAGAAATGTGATGGGTTTTAATGCCATTGAAAGGGGGAGGGGAAGGAAGAACAAAAGGGAAGGCCTGTGATAGGGTAGAGGGAGGAGAGATTAAATGACAAATATGTCATGGGAAAAAAAGGCAAAGGGAGTGGTAATAGTTATGGTAAAAGACATAGCATTTGTCCAGCGACAGTGTTAATGGCCTCATTTGTTGTTCCTTCTATCATATCACCCCACCTCACAGCTGTAATTGTTTGTTTAATCAATGTTGCAACCCCTGGCTTTTTCTTCTCCCCCTTTCTGTCCCATCTGAAAACCCTGCAACCAGGAATGCTGAGCTGCCATTCCTGCCCTTCTTTAAGCCACGTTTCAGTAATATCATATGATATATCTCCAAGTGTCTATCTGTGCCCTCGGCTCATATGCCTTATTTGGTAGACTCCTTACTTTGAAGTATATACCACTAATCACTGAACAAGCCCTTTGTTGTCTGTTTCCTAGCCTTTGTTTCCTTGACATTCCATACTCGCTTACTAATTTGTATTTCCAGTTTTGCTTCTCTTCCTTCTGAATCTGCAATTGGATTCCCATCCCCCATCCAAGCTAATTTAAAGTCAACAACAGCACTAGCCAACCTCCCCGCCAAGATATTGGTCCTGGCCCTGTTGAGATGCAACCCATCCAGTTTGTAGAGGTCCCATCTTCCCCCAGTGTGAGTCCCACTGCCCGAGGAATCTAAAGCCACACACATTCAGTTGCACTATCCTCCTCCTATTTTTGTACTCACTGGCGCGTGGTACCGGGAGCAATCTGGAGATTACTAGCTTTGAGATCCTACTTTTTCATTTCTTCCTTAGCTCCTTGAAATCTGCCTACAGGACCTCCATTCTTTCTACCTATGTCATGGGTACCAAAATGGACCTTGACTCCAGCTGTTCAGTCTCCACTCACGAATGTTCTGCAGCTACTCATTGACATTCTTGACCCTGGCACCAGGGAGGCAATGTTTCATCCTGAATTCACGTCTGTGGCCACAGAAACACCCTGAACTATTGAACCTCCTATCGCTAGTGCTTTCCTGTTACCCTGAAACCTGAAGCTCTAGCTCCTCCAGCTGATGACACATATTGTCCTGGAGTTCCTAAATAGACAAGATGTGCATATGACAGGACTGAAGTGCCCTGCCCTCCCTCTATTTATTAGACCAACTAAACTTAAGGGCCTGTACTGTGCTGTACTGTTCTATGTTCTATGTTCTTAACAGAAATAAACTAAAGGCTTATTAACAATAAACACTCACGAACTACTCACCCAATCAGTACCTTCTCTTGTGCCGAGGTCACCTAGGTTTTTATTCTTTGCTCCCTTACGCTCGCACTCCCTCTGGGCTCTGGCCACTCTGCTGCTCTGCCCCCGAACACTTTCGAGCTCACACCACTGGGCTCTCGGACTGACATCTGTAAATTGAAATCTGGTTTCAAGTAGTATGTAGTTTCATGCCAGCTCCCTTTTTTTGTTTTTCTTCCTCCACCAATATAAAACTTTGGTTTAACTAACATAAGTCAGAGGAAGTTGAGATTTTTTTTTATTCATTCATGGGATGTGAGCGTCGCTGGCCAGGCCAGCATTAATTGCCCATCCCTAATTGCCCTTGAGAAGATGGTTGTGAGCTGCCTTCTTGAACCGCTGCAGACAATGTGCAGTAACCCACAGTGCTGTTAGGAAGGGAGTTCCAGGATTTTGACCCAGTGACAGTGAAGGAACGGTGATATATTTCCAAGTCAGGGTGGTGTGTGACTTGGAGGGGAACTTGCAGGTGGTGGTGTTCCCATGCATTTGCTGCCCTTGTCCTTCTAGTTGGTAGAGGTCGTGGGTTTGGAAGGTGCTGTCTAAGGAGCCTTGGTGCATTGCTGCAGTGCATTTTGTAGATGGTACACACTGCTGCCACTGTGCGTTGGTGGTGGAGGGAGTGAATGTTTGTGGATGGGGTGGCAATCAAGTGGGCTGCTTTGTCCTGGATGGTGTTGAGCTTCTTGAGTGTTGGTGGAGCTGCACCCATCCAGGCAAGTGGAGAGTATTCCATCACACTCCTGACTTGTGCCTTGTAGATGGTGGACAGGCTTTGGGGAGTCAGGAGGTGAGTTACTCACAGCAGGATTCCTAGCTTCTGACCTGCTCTTGTAGCCAAGGTATTTATATGGCTACTCCAGTTCAGTTTCTGGTCAATGGTAACCCCCAGGATGTTGATAGTGGGGGATTCAGCGATGGGAATGCCATTGAATGTCTAGGGCAGATGGTTAGATTCTCTCTTCTTGGAGATGGTCATTGCTTGGCATTTGTGCGGCACGAATGTTACTTGCCACTTATCAGCCCAAGCCTGGATATTGTCCAAGTCTTGCTGCATTTCTACACGGACTGCTTCAGTATCTGAGGAGTTGCGAATGGTGCTGAACATTGTGCAATCATCAGTGAACATCCCCACTTCTGACCTTATGATTGAAGGAAGGTCACTGATGAAGCAGCTGAAGATGGTTGGGCCCAGGACACTACCCTGAGGAACTCCTGTAGTGATGTCCTGGAGCTGAGATGATCGACCTCCAACCACCACAAAAGTCTTCCTTTGTGCTAGGTATGACTCCAACCAGCGGAGGGTTTCCCCCCGATTTCCATTGACCTGAGTTTTGCTAGGGCTCCTTGATGCCATGCTTGGTTAAATGCTGCCTTGATGTCAAGGGCAGTCATTCTCACCACACCTCTTGAGTTCAGGTCTTTTGTCCATGTTTGGACCAAGGCTGTGATGAGGTCAGGAGCTGAGTGGCCCTGGCGGAACCCAAACTGAGCGTCACTGAGCAGGTTATTGCGAAGCAAGTGCCGCTTGATGGCACTGTTAATGACACCTTTCATCGCTTTATTGATTGAGAGTAGGCTGATGGGGTGGTAATTGGCCAGGTTGGACTTGTCCTGCTTTGTGTGTACAGGACATACCTGGGCAGTTTTCCACATTGCAGGGTAGATGCCAGTGTTGTAGCTGTACTGGAACAGCTTGGTGAGGGGTGCAGCAAGTTCTGGAGCACAGGTCTTCAGTACTATTGCCGGAATATTATCAGGGCCCATAGCCTTTGCAGTATCCACTGCCTTCACTCGTTTCTTGATATCACGTGGAGTGAATCGAATTGTTTGAAGTCTGGCATCTGTGATGCTGGGGACTTCAGGAGGAGGCCAAGATGGATCATCAACTCGGCACTTCTGGCTGAAGATTGTTGCAAATGCTTCAGCCTTATCTTTCGCACTGATGTGCTGGGCTCCCCCATCATTGAGGATGGGGATATTTGTGGAGCCACCTCCTCCAGTTAGTTGCTTAATTATCCACCACCATTCACAGCTGGATGTGGCAGGACTGCAGAGCTTAGATCTGATCCGTTGATTATGGGATCGTATAGCTCTGTCTATCGCCTGCTGCTTACGCAGTTTGGCACGCACATAGTCCTGTGTTGTAGCTTCACCAGGTTGACCCCTCATTTTGAGGTATGTCTGGTGCTGCTCCTGGCATGCCCTCCTGCACTCTTCATTGAACCAGAGTTGGTCTCCTGGCTTGATGGTAATGGTAGAGTGAGGGATATGTCGGGCCATGAGGATACAGATTGTGGTTGAGTACAGTTCTGCTGCTGATGGCCCACAGCGCCTCATGGATGCCCAGTTTTGCATTGCTAGATCTGTTCGAAATCTATCCCATTTAGCATGGTGGTAGTGCCACACAACATGTGCACCCACACTTTTTGGGATTTTCTTCTCCCTGCTGCTTTCACATGCGTTCAAATCCTCTGAAGAAGGAATTTTCCTCCACACAAGATCAGGGGGCAGGTTGTTCAACCTTGCCCGTCTAAGAGCGAAGTCCAAAGTACGGAAAGTCCTCATCAGAGAACTCCTCTTTGCTGACGATGCTGCTTTAACATCTCACACTGAAGAATGCCTGCAGAGTCTCATCGACAGGTTTGCGTCTGCCTGCAATGAATTTGGCCTAACCATCAGCCTCAAGAAAACGAACATCATGGGGCAGGATGTCAGAAATGCTCCATCCATCAATATTGGCGACCACGCTCTGGAAGTGGTTCAAGAGTTCACCTACCTAGGCTCAACTATCACCAGTAACCTGTCTCTAGATGCAGAAATCAACAAGCGCATGGGTAAGGCTTCCACTGCTATGTTCAAACTGGCCAAGAGACTGTGGGAAAATGGCGCACTGACACGGAACACAAAAGTCCGAGTGTATCAGGCCTGTGTCCTCAGTACCTTGCTCTACGGCAGCGAGGCCTGGACAACGTATGCCAGCCAAGAGCGACGTCTCAATTCATTCCATCTTCGCTGCCTTCGGAGAATACTTGGCATCAGGTGGCAGGACTATATCTCCAACACAGAAGTCCTTGAAGCGGCCAACATCCCCAGCTTATACACACTACTGAGTCAGCGGCGCTTGAGATGGCTTGGCCATGTGAGCCGCATGGAAGATGGCAGGATCCCCAAAGACACATTGTACAGCGAGCTCGCCACTGGTATCAGACCCACCGGCCGTCCATGTCTCCGTTATAAAGACGTCTGCAAACGCGACATGAAATCGTGTGACATTGATCACAAGTCGTGGGAGTCAGTTGCCAGCATTCGCCAGAGCTGGCGGGCAGCCATAAAGACAGGACTAAATTGTGGCGAGTCGAAGAGACTTAGTAGTTGGCAGGAAAAAAGACAGAGGCGCAAGGGGAGAGCCAACTGTGCAACAGCCCCAACAAACAAATTTCTCTGCAGCACCTGTGGAAGAGCCTGTCACTCCAGAATTGGCCTTTATAGCCACTCCAGGCGCTGCTTCACAAACCACTGACCACCTCCAGGCGCGTATCCATTGTCTCTCGAGATAAGGAGGCCCAAAAGAAAGAAGTGCCACACAACATGATGGAGGGTATGCTCAATTTGAAGGTGGGACTTTGTCTCCACAAGGACTGTGCGGTGGTCACTCCTACCAATACTGTCATGGACAGATGCATCTGCAGTAGGCAGATTGGCGAGGATGAGGTCAAGTATGTTTTTCCCTCTTGTTGGTTCCCTCACCACCTGCCGTAGACCCAGTCTAGCAGCTATGTCCTTTAGGACTCGGCCAGCTCGGTCAGTAGTGGTACTACCGAGCCACTCTTGGTGATGGACATTGAAGTCCCCCACCCAGAGTACATTCTGCACCCTTGCCACCCTCAGTGCCTCCTCCGAGTGCTGTTCAACATGGAGGAGTACTGACTCATCAGCTGAGGGAGGGCGGTAGGTGGTAATCAGCAGGAGGTTTCGTTGTCCATGTTTGACCTGATGCCATGAGAATTCATGGGGTCCGGAGTCGATGTTGAGGACTCCCCAGGACAACTCCCTCCCGACTGTGTACCACTGTGCCGCCACCTCTGCTGGGTCTGTCCTGCCAGGACATACCTGGGGATGGTGATGGCAGTGTCTGGGACATTGTCTGTAAGGTATGATTCTGTGAGTATGACTATGTCAGGCTGTTGCTTGACTACTCTGTGGGACAGCTCTCCCAACTTTGGCACAAGACTCCAGATGTTAGTAAGGAGGACTTTGCAGGGTCGACAGGGCTGGGTTTGCCGTTGTCGTTTCCGGTGCCTAGGTCGATGCTGGGTGGTCCGTCCGGTTTCATTCTTTATTATTGACTTTGTAGCGGTTAGATACAACTGAGTGGCTTGCTGGGCAATTTCAGAGTGCATGTATGTGTCAACTACATTGCTGTGAGTCTGGAGTCACATGTAGGCCAGACCAGGTAAGGACAGCAGATTTCCTTACCTAAAGGACATTAGTGAACCAGGTGGGTTTTTACAACAATCGACAGTGGTTTCATGGCCATCATTAGATGATCATTAGACTAGCTTTTTAATTCCAGATTTATTAATTGAATTCTGCTGTGGTGGGATTTGAACCCATGTCCCCAGAGCAATACCCTGGGTCTCTGGGTTACTAGTCCAGTGACAATATCACTCCGCCACCGTCTCCCCTGTACAGTGCTCTGGTCAGACCACACCTTGTATACTCTGTACAGCTCCGGTTGCAGAAAAGGAAGGAAGATCTTCAAGCACTGGAGGCAGAGAAGAGATGAACCAAAAGATTAATTCTTTTAATGAAAGGTCCGAGTTATGAGGAACGACTGGTGAAACAGGCTGTTCAATCTAGAAAAGAGGCATCTGAGAGGTGATCTTATCAAGGTGAATAAGTTAGTTCATAGGAACATAGGAAATTGGAGCAGGAGTAGGCCATTTGGCCCGTCGAGCCTGCTCCGCCATTCAAACAGATCATGGCTGATCATCTACCTCTGCTATTTTTCCTCACTATTCCCATCTCCTTTGATGTCATTAGTATCCAGATATTCATTGATTTCTGTCTTGAACATGCTCAATGATTGAGCTTCCTCAGCCCTCTGGGATAGAGAATTCCACAGATTCACCCCCTCTCGGTAAAGAAATTCTTCGTCATCTCAGTCTTAAATGGCCTGCCCTTTATTCTTAGGCTGTGTCCCCTGGTTCTAGACTCGCCAGCCAGAGAAAACATCCTATCCACATCTACCCTGTCACGCCCCGTAAGAATTTTGTAAGTTTCAATGAGATCACCTCTTATTCTTCGAAACTCTAGAGAGTACAGTTGCAGTCTCTCCTCATAAGACACTCCCGCCATACCACGGATTAGTCTGGTGAAGCTCCGTTGCACTCCCTCGATGGCAAGTATATCCTTCCTTATATATGAAGACCAAAACTGTACACAGTACTCCAGGTGTGGTTTCACCAAGGCTTTATGCAATTGCAGCAAGACATCTTTGCTCCTGTACTCTCATCCCCTTGCAATGAAGGCCAACGTGCCATTTTCCTTCCTCATTGCTTGCTGCACCTGCATAATAGCTTTTAGTGACTCATAAACAAGGACACCCAGGTCCCTTTGAACATCAACACTTCCCAACCTCTCACCATTTCAGAAATACTCTGCCTTTCTGTTTTTTCTACCAAAGTGGATCACTTCACACTTCTTCACATTATCTTCCATCTGCCATGTTCTTGCCCATTCACTTAGCCTGTCTGAATCCCCTTGAAGCCTCTTTGCATCCCTCACAACTCAAATTCCCACCTAGTTTTGTGTCATTGTCAAATTTGGAATTATTACATTTGGTCCCCACATCCAAATCATTCATATAGATTCTGAGCAGCTGTGGCCCAGGCACTGATGCTTGCAGTACCCCACTTGTAACAGCCTGCCATCCTGAAAATGACCCATATTTTCCTACTCTCTGTTTTCTGTCTGTTAACCGATTCTCAATCCATTGCAGTATATTACCTCCAATACCATGTGCTCTAATTTTGTTTACTAACCTCCTGTGTGGCACCTTCTCAAAAGCCTTCTGAAAATCCAAATACACCACATCCACAGGTTCTCTTTTATCTATGCAACAAGTAACATTAAAAAAAACTCCCAACAGGTTTGTCAAACATGATTTCCCTTTCATAAATACATAAATTGACTCTGCTCAATCATAATATTATTCAAGTGTCCAGTTATCACATCCTTATGTCATAGATTCAAACATTTTCCCTACTACTGATGTCAAACCTTCAGGTCTGTAGTTCTCTGTTTTCTCTCTTCTTAAATAGTGGGGTTACATTTGCTACTTTCCAGTCTGCAGGAACCCTTCTAGAATCTATCGAATTTTGAAACATAACAACCAATGCATCCACTATCTCTATAGCCACCTCCCACCTCCTTCAATACTCTGGGATGTAGCTCATCTAGTCCAGGGGATTTATCAACTTTCAATCCAGTTAATTTTTCGAGTACTACCTCTTTACTGATACTAACTTCTCTCAGTTCCTCATTTTTACAATTCCCTTGGTTCTCTGGTATTTCTGGTACATTTTCTGTGTCTTCCTCTGTGAAGACAGACACAAAGTAATTGTTTAGTCTCTCTGCCATTTCCTCATTCTCCACCACCAACACTCCTGTCTCTGTCTGCAATGGACCCACATTTGTCCTTGCCAATCTTTTCCTTTTCACACACCTGGAGAAGCTTTTACAGCCCACCTTTATATTTCTAGCGAGCTTGCATTCATGATCTCATTTCCCTTTCTTTATCAGTTCCTTTGTCCTCCTTTATTGGATTCTAAATTGCTCCCAATCCTCAGGCTTACCACTTTTTCTAGCGACCTAACGCAATCTTTAACTTTTGTTAGCCACGGTTGATTCACCTTTCCTGTCTGGTTTTTGGGTCTTAGAGGAGTGTATATTTGTTGTAAACTGTGTAATACTTCTTTAAATACTAGCCATTGCCCGTCTACCATCAAATCTTTTAATGTATTTTCCCAATCCACCAGAACCAGCTTGCTCCTCATAACTTCATAGTTTCCTTTGTTCAGATTTAAGACCCTAGTTTCAGAATGAACTATATCTCTTTCAAACTTAATATAAAATTCTATCATTGTGGTCACTAGTTAACAAGAACTTGCGTAACGAAAAATGAATGCCAAGCCAAGGAAGAAGATATTGGGATATTGACCAAATGTTTAGTCAAAGAAATAGATTTTAAGAAATGTCTTCCAAGAATAGAGAGAGGCGGAGAGCTGTAGGGAGGAAATTCCAGTGCATGGGGCCTAGGCACTTTAAGGTATAACTACCAATGGTGGAGCTAAGAAAGATAGCAATTCATGAGGCCGAGTCAAAGGAGCGGATAGTTCTGGAGGTGGGGGTGGAGCAGGTTACCAAGGTATTACCGGGGTGAGGCTGTAAAACAATTTAAACACTCAGATGAGAGTTTTAAAATTGAGGCATTGGGTAAGCAGGTTAAGAGTATAAAAAAGTTAAATCTGGAATATTATTTAAAATTACATTCTGACAATGGGACAAGATGAGATTCAAACTGGTTAAAAAAAAAATTCAAATTAATATCTAAGGTGATACAATCCACAAAAACCAGGATTGGTTAAGCCAGCTGGTCACATGACTAACTGGCTGGTCCAGGGTGTTTTGAACTAGCCACAGAGAGTCTGAACTGAGAGAGACTGTGCTCCTGGACTGAAAACCTGTCCAGTCTGCTCCCATCTCGTTCTCACGGAACTCCATATCCACTGAAGACGTGAACCTAGAGAGAAAAGTCTCCAATTTCGAACAAGGTTTAAGAAGAATACTGGGCCCCAACGAAAAGTAAGATCTACCTACAATCAAGGACTCTACAGCGAGCACCATTAACAGTAACCAAAACCATCTTCAGATATTGCCTCAAATTTTTCCACTTTATTTCCTCTGCTCTTTTCTGTCCCCGTCTGCATGTGTGTATCGTGTATGCATGCTAACGTGGGTGCGTCACGGATCCATAGGCATTAACCGAATTAGGAGTTTAAGTTTAATAAAGTTCAACCTTTCTTATTGAAACCTAAGAAAATCTGTTTGGCTGGTTTATTAGCCTTACAATTGGAAAGCAGTGAACAAGGATTCATCAAGGGGAAGCTAAAAACACGGTGTGTTTAAAATTAAACCCTGTAACGGTAAGACCAGGTGAAGGCTGAGAGGGAACCCGAGACCCCTTCTCACCAGGTCATAACACTTCCCCAAAGGCATTATCCCGCACTTTGCGAGATGGAACTCCGTTTGCCTCTGTTCCACCCACCTGACTAGTCCATTGATAGCTTCCCTGTCGCTAGGTCAAAAAAGGAACTCCCTTCCTGACAGTACTGTGGGTGTACCTAATCCAGATGGACTGCAGCGGTTCAAGAAGGAGGGTCATCGCCACCTTCTCAAGGGCAGTTAGGGACGGGTAACAAATGCTAGCCTTGCCAGCAGTGCTCATGTCCCATGGAATAAGAAAAAGAAACTTCCTTCAGACAAAAGTTTTTTTCTTCATTATCAACCACACGGCCAATATTTGCATTGTCTGCAAACTTCTTAATCATACTTCTACATTCAAGTCCAAATCATGGAGATATATACAACAAAAAGCAAGAGACCCAGTACTGAGCCCTGCGGAACCCCACTAGAAACAGCCTTCTTAAAAACACCCATTGACCATTTCCCTTTGCTTCCTGCCTCTGAGCCAATTTTGGATCCAGCTTGCCACTTTGCCATGTGAGACCCTATCAAAAGCCTTGCTAAATTCCATATAGACTATTTCAAATACACTGTCCTCATTTATCCTCCTTGTTATCTCCTCAAAAAATTCAATCATATTCGTCAGACACAACCTTCTCTTAACAAATTTGTGCTGACTTTCTTTGATTAATCTGTGTCTTTCTAAATGAAGTTTTATCCTCTCCCTCAATTATTACCAATAATTTTCCCACCACTGAGGTCAGGCTGACTGACCTGTAATTACTCAATCGATCTTTGTCCCTTTTTAAACAATGGTAAAATTTGTCTCTTAATCCTATCGCTAAAAAAAAGGGATGATCCCTCATCTTTCTAAAAGCCACCCCATTGCTACCACATCAGTACATTTTAAAACTGGAAGCTTCTGTTAACTCTGAAATGGTCTGTTACTTCAAAGATTACTGCCCAATTCATGATTGCCAGTGCAGGGTTTGACATGGGCATTCTACTGGTAAAGTTCATGGCTGCTATCTTCTTGAACTTTGCACTTGAAAAATTTTAGTCATTACACTATCTTCCACTATGCAAAGTAATTTCTTCAAAAGTGGCTCTACCTGTACAGCAGTTGATGACTCATCTTCTAGCACCTTTTCCAAGTGTTCAAGGCCTCCTAGTGTTTTACTGTCTTCCTCTTGATCTTTCTCTCTGTCTTTCTCTCTGTCGCTGTCTCTCTCTCAGTCTCTCTCTCTCCCTCTGTCTGTCTCTCTCTCCCTCTCTCTCTCTCTCTCTCCCCCTCCCTCTGTCTCTCTGTGTCTCTCTCCCTCTCTATCTCTCTCCCTCTGTCTCTCTCTCCCTCTGTCTCTCTCTCTCTGTATCTCTCTCTCTGTCTGTCTCTGTCTCTCTCTCTCTTTCTGTCTCTCCCTCTCTCAGTCTCTCTCCCTCTCTCAGTCTCTCTCCCTCTCTCAGTCTCTCTGTCTCTCTCTGTCTCTCTCTCTCTCTCTCTCTCTGTCTCTCTCTCTCATTCTCTGTCTCTCTCTCTCATTCT